>NC_051309.1:65061989-65365019 GCF_015220235.1 Choloepus didactylus
GGGTTTATTAGGTTACAAATTTATAGTTCTAATACAATGAAAGTATCCAAACTAAGGTATCAACAAGAAGATACCCTCACTGAAGGATGGCCAATGGTGTCTGGAACACCTCTGTCAGCTGGGAAGGCATGTGGTTGATGTCTGCTGGTCTTTAGCTCCTGGGTTACTCTTTAAAATGGCTTTCTCCAAAATGTCTCTGGGCTTCTGTCTCTTTCAGCTTCTCTCAGCTCTCTGTTTGGTTTTCTTGGGGCATGTGCTGGTTTGTATATATTATGTACCCCAGAAAAAGTCATATTCTTTAATGTAATCTTGTAGGGGCATATTAGTGTTAAGTTGGTACCTTTGGGTTAGGTTGTTTCCATGGAGATGTGACCCACCCTGCTGTAAGTGATAACTCTGATTAGATAATTTCCATGGAGGCTTGGCCCGACCCATTCAGCTTGGGCCTTGAATAGCTCACTGGAGCCCTATAAAAGCTCAGACAGAAGGAGCTCACTGCTAGCTGCAGCTGAGAGACACATTTTTGAAGACAGCCATTGGAAGCTGACACTGACATTTTGGAGAACAGCATTTTGAAATGCAACCTGGGAGCAAGCAGATGCCAGCCACATGCCTTTCCAGCTAACAGAGGTTTCCCAGATGCCAATGGCCTTTCTTAAGTGAATGTACCCTATTTCTTATGCCTTACCTTGGACACTTTATGGCCTTAAGACTGTAACTGTGTGACCAAATAAGCCCCCTTTATAAAAGCCAAACCTTCTCTGGTGTTTTGTAAACAGCAGTGTTAGCAAACTAGAACAGGGCATTATCTCTAAGTGTTTTGGAATCCTCTCTTAGCTTCTCTGGGGCAACCTCTGGGCTTTATCTTGTAGCTTAGCATATCCAAACATCCTTCTGTCTGCATCTCCCAGAATCTCTGTCAGCTCTTAGCTTCTCCTGGGGGCAAACTCTGGGCTGCACATCTTAGCTTCTGCCCAAAATGTCTCTCACAGCTTCTCTGAGCTCCTTCTCTCCATGAGCTCTCTTAAAGACTCCAGTAAACTTATCAAGACCCACCCTCAATGGGTGGGGTTACACCTCCATGGAAACAACCTTATCAAAAAATCCCACCCACAAGAGGTCTTCCCACACAAGATTGCATTAAAGAACATAGTCTTTCCTGGAGGTACATAACAGTTTCAAATCAGCACACTCACTTTCTGGAAACTCAGAAGTTTCCAAATTTGTGACCAGGAGTTCAATTCTCAGCTTAACTTTTCCCTCTCACACTTTAGTTTCAGCTACAAGGAGAACCCAGGCTGCACTTTCCACATAACTTGGAAATATCCTCAGCTAAATATCTAAGTTCATCATTCTCTGCCTTCCATCTGACATCAAAATTCATTTTTCCCAAGTTCTCTGCCACTTTAAAACAAGGTTCAGCTTTCCTTTAGTTTTTAATAGCACATTTGTCATTTTCTTCTAAGGTCACAGCAGAAGTACCTTTAGCATCCATATTTTTACAGACAGTCTCTTCAAAGGAATCTAAGCCATTTCTATCAAGCACTGAATAATTCTTCCAGCCTCAAACCATTACCCAATTCCAATGCTGCTCCCACATTTTTGGTATTTGCAATAGCAGCACCCCACTCTCCTGGTTCCAAAATCTGTTTTAGTTTCCTAGTCTGATTAAAGCAAATGCCATGAAATGGGTTGGCTTAAACACTAGGAATTTGTTAGCTTACAGTTTGAGGTTGAGAAAATGTCCAAATCAAGTTATCATAAAGGCAATGCTTTCTTCCTGAAGACCAGGTGCCAGAAATCCTTGGCTCCTGTGCCACATGGCAAGGTGTGTGGTGGTGTCTGCTGGTCTCTCCCATCTCCTCCAGATTTCATTGCTTTCAGCTCTCTGCTTCCATGGTTTCCTTCTTCCTTTGTCTGTATTCATTCTGTTTATAAAGGACTCAAATAATAGGGTTAATTCCCATCCTGAATGAGGTGGGTCACACTTTAACTGAGGTAACCTCCACAAAAGATCCTACTTTAAAATACTTTACACCCAAAGAAATGGATTAGATTTAAGAACATGTTTTTTTCAGGGGTACATACAGCGCCAATCCACTACATAAGGCTATATTTCTCCAACTCTTTTTAGCAGTACAACCAATGCTATAGAAGAATAAATCAGGGGCAACTAATGGATTTCTTGGTGCCCCATTGCCCCAATGGTGTTTGCCTGTTCTTGAAAGTACATGAAAATTTTACTTTTAACTCTGTTAAATATCAGTATTTTATTATAAAACTATATTTGACATGTATTACTATATCACTTCTTTTATTTCTCCTTTTTTTAAATGACTAAGATGAATCTGTGAGTATCAAAAAAAATGGTTTGAATTGAGAAGCATCACTGCATGGCAGCTATGCTTATCTGGGCAATTTCATTTTTTGAAAAAATACTTGAACTCATATAAATATGGAGATATAAACTTGAGCCAATTTTCCCCATTTAGCTATCTGTGTCAGTAAAATTAATATAGAGCAGTGCTGGGATGATGTTTCCAAAGAGGTGGCACCATTCAAAGTGTTCATGCTATTGTTGATTTTTTCAATAAATGAATATAATTACTGGGAAATTTATTTAATTGTATCATATGCCAGTGAAAATCTCCCTGATTCACTCCTCAGTCTTTTACTACCTCTGGGAATTTACTTGCAAAAGACGCATTGGAGAAGAAAGGTAACTAATGCAGTTTTTAAAATCAGGAATGCTACAATTTTTGTCACATGTAATGAAGGGTGAGAAGATACTTACATTACCAATAATCAACTCTCTTCTTCCAACTCTTAATCTTAATTTCCATTATAAAGATATTGTCACATACAGTAAAAATAGTTCACAGTTTGGCTTACATTTGTTGAATGTAAATGCTCAGCTTTGAAAGTTTTCTGCTAAATTATCTGAATTTGTGAGCAATCTGTTAGATAAACAATGAATTCTTTCACCTTATCTTCATGTTTATCCTTTGCCATGACATGTTCTTTGAAGAAAAGCAGCAAATCAATTTTGACCAGTGAGTTCTATGTGCCAAACAAGGATTTATTCCTGTATAAGAATAAAACTTTTAAGTCACTTCAAATTCCACTATAAATAAGCTCAAATAGTGCTTACATTAATTTATTTTTAGAGTTACTATTTACCTTCTGTTTCTGTTTGCTAAAGCTACCAGAATTCAATATACCAGAAACAGGTTGGCTTCTACAATGGGAATTTATTAGCTTAAATATTTACAATTCTAAGACCATGAAAATGTCCAAATTAAGATGTCAACAGGATGATACCTTCTCTGAAGAAAGGCCATTGGCATCTGGGACACCTCTGTCACATGGGAAGACACATGACCGGCATTTGTTTGTCCTTCTCTCCCAGGTTTAGCTTCTGCCTTCAGTGGCTTTCTCTCTCAGCTCCTCTAGGGGCTCTTTTTTCTCTAAACTCTCTCAGCTTTTTCTGTGCTTTATCTTCTCATAAAGAACTCCAGTAAAAGGATTAAGACCCACCTTGAATGGTGTGGGTCACATCTCACTTGAAACAACCTAACCAAAAGTTTCAATCCACAATAGGTCTGCACCCACAGGAATGTATTAAAAGAACACGGCCTTTTCTGGGGTACATAACAGCTTCAAACCAGCACAACTCTTATTGAAAATTCTATGAAAACAAGGATGCAAATAATTTTGAGCTGAGGAATGTTAGTGAAAATTATCTTGCTGTTGCTGGGGTCAGGGAACAAATCCAACACAATGAGAATCCTTACTCTTGCATTTTTGCCTGCTACAATTTTAGCCCCATATAAGTTTATATCTCTTTTTCTCCCAGTAGAAACCAATATAATATAATTTAAAGTTTCTTTATCAGTAATTTCAAAATTAAGCTGCTTACACATGTATCAATTTTTATATGTGGGTTAAACACAAAGCTAAACAACAAAATGGCCAAAATGCTAACTGTTCATTCATAAACTTCCAAGGTTAACGTCTAGCTGCTCTGTCTTTCAACCAATTATTCAAAATATACTTTGAGCCCATTAAAATAAATACACTTTTCTTCCAACTTGACTCCCTCTTTTTGACTAAAAAAGATTCATTCATATGTGCCTATGACTAATGAATTGTTTAAAAATAATAAAATGTCATATGAAAATAAACTGGATTTTGATCACTTATCTGCTTCTACATGCATTTTCTTTTCTTCTCTCAATTAAAGGAAAAGATTTCATCTTCCAATCAAAAGATATTACCCTTAGGTTGGTTTATACTCCACCTCTTCTTTGTTTCTGAGGAAATTCATTCTATATTTAATCTCCTGTTTACAAACTCATTCTGAAAGTGTTGATGATGATGGTGATGATATCTGTATCAGTCAGAGTAAAGTTTGGAAGAGATAGCCCCTGTCAGGTAGTACAATACAATGAATTTAACATGGGAAACTGGTTGTAAAGGACATAGTAGATATGGAAAAGCAAACAGGCAATAGGAAGAGAACTCAGAATTTAGCAAAGAATGAAAGCTACCATCACTGTTATAGCTGAGGGCACAATGGAACAAGATGGGTTACAAGAGTTTAGGGACTTTTCCAGTTTACTAAAGCTGCTGTTATGCAAAACACCAGAAATGGATAGGCTTTTATAAAGAGAGTTTATTAGGTTACAAATTTATAGTTCTATGGCCATTAAAGTGTCCAAACTAAGGCATCAACAAGAGGATACCTTCACTGAAGGCCAGTGGCATCTGGAATACCTCTGTCAGCTGAGAAGGCATATGGCTGGTGTCTGCTGGTTCTTTGCTCCCAGGTTGCAATTCAAAATGGCTTTCTCCAAAATGTCACTGGGCTTCTGTCTCTCTTAGGTTCTCACAGCTCTCTGCTTGGTTCTCCTGGGGCATTTCTCTTTAAGTATCTGGAAGTCCTCTCTTAGCTTCTCTGGGGCAAACTCTGGACTTCATCTCTTAGCTTAGAATCTCTAAATGCCCTTCTGTCTGCATCTCCCAGCACCTCCAAGCATCTGGGTCTGTGTGAGTTCTTAGCTCTCTTAAAGACTCCTATGATCTAATTAAGACCCACCCAGAATGGGTGGAGTCACACCTCCACAGGATGATCTAATCAAAAGGTCTCACATACAGTTGGGTGGGACACATCTCCATGGAAACATTCAATAAAAATTTTCCACCCTATTCAAAAGACTGTTAAATCTGTCCCCACAAGATTGCATTAAAGAACATGGGGGACATAGTAGATTCAAACCAGCCCAGGGCCTGAAGGTCTCCAAAGGGAACTAAAACCATAGAAGAGAGGAACCCCTACTGAGATCTGGCATGGTGGAGAGAGAGAGTGTGAGAGAGAGAAAGGAAGAGGGATTTTGACTTCTTCCTTCCCTTCACCCTCCAGTGTTGTGGATTGAATTTTGTTTCCTACAAAGACCTGTTTAAGTCATATCACTCAGTCCTGTAGATGAGAACTGATATATAAGTAAGATCTTTGAAAATGTGAGACCAAACTGAATCAGGGTGAGCGGTAATCCAATATGACTGAAAACCTTATAAACAGGAAATTTGGACACAGGAGTGGGAGACAGATAGGAAGAGAGATGGCCATATACCCAAAAGATCAAAACTTATAAATCCTATCTTTTAAGTATATCTTGATTACTCTTGTTTCCCTACTTTTTTCTGCTACACTCTTTTCTACATTTAGCCTGATCTTCTCCAATCCATGCCCACACTCCACTCAAATAGTTCTGACTACTCTGTCAGCATGCTCTGTCTTTCCTCTGATCCAACATTCTGAATCATTTAATTGGCAAAGAATTCATTCCCCTTTATTAAATTCCTTTGTAATTCCTATCCATACTTTAAGCTTGAGTATAAATGCTATTATTTCTGGGATACTTTTTATTACCCATAGATCAAATTTGTGCCCTTGCTACATGATTCCATAAAATGTTGATCTTCTCATTAAAATTAACATATTTTATCTGTTCCTTCAACAAATATTTGTTGAATCCCTACAATGTACCAGAGGCAATGGTGAACACAAGAGGTGTATTTCTTGTTCTCAATAAGCTACATTCAAGAGGAGAGAGAAACAAGAACAAAAATGAGATCAATTAATGCAAAAACTACATTTAAAAATATTAGAAGAGATTGATGATTCAGATAAAAGGTGGAATCAGAGTAAGAGATAAATATTATACAATAAAAGATAGGGTGCAATTCAGAGATTACGTTAAGGTTTTGACCTTGGCTTCTGGGAAGGGGTACTGCCTCCATTGTTACATGAGGGAAAGAAAGCTCAGATTAATGAAAGCTCTCAGATTTGTATTGGAAATGCATGGGCATTTTATCAGCTAGAAAAAAGTGTAAATGTTTAGTTGCCTGTGATAGGAAATCCAAAATAAAAGTTACTTGAACTCACCAGTTTTATTTTTTTCCCTTCACATTAAAAAGTTTCAAGGTTGTCAATCTGGGGCCGTCTGGTGATTCCATGAAGATAGAAAGCTTTCTTCTGCTCTCTCTAGGGTATTTATTTTATCTTCAAGAACAAATGGTTGCTATGGCAATCACATCTAATTTCCAGGCAGCAAATTTTCTATTTGAAGAAAATAAAAAAGGGGGCCACAACAATACCTTCTAAGGAGACTTATGGAGATATCACACAACATTGCTATTATAGTTCATTGGCCAAAACTAATTCAAATGGCCACACCTACTTTCTAAGAAGGCTGGAAAACAAAATCTTTTAGAAGGGTAACAATTTTCTCAACTGAAAAATAGAGTTCTATTATTCAAATAATAATGTTTGATTGGATATTGTGAGGTAGCAGTCTTTGCCAAAGAAGTTATCTTTGCTTGCTTCAATTTTTCAATAAAATATTAAATAGATCATTAACACTTAACACAATGGAGTTGAGAATATGGAGGACAAGCTAAATCATGTCAGAATGTGGGAAAATAAATGCACTAGGGAAACATATAGGAATTATTTATTTTGTGCCCACTTGAGTATTTTGATTATGACTTTAAAGTGAAATATGACCAGTTGTATGATTTTCTCCCTAGAAATATTCAGGCACTCAGAGGCAGCAAAATTGTGTTCAATAGAATTCAAAAAAGGATTTCCACAGGAGTCTACAATGTAGGGAAAAAGGCAAAGTAGTTGAGGTTATTTGCAAATGAGTGATTATAATGGCATACTATGTAATTAAGTGAGACAAGAAAAAAAAGAAAACTGGGAGAGGGATAATAAAATCCAGTTATATCAAAGGGTTGTAAAGGGATTGGGAATTGTAATGTCTGGAATTGACATTTCAGATCTGGTTCAATTTCTAATGAAATCAAAGCTAAGTGTCAGAATGGGTATCCAAGATAAAAAAAGAGAAGAGAAATAAAGTTTCTAAAAGACTGGGATATAGCTAATTCAACCTTGTCAATGTTGAGGTAGCTGAGAATGATAGTGATGCAGATAGGAATTCTCTAACCAGAGAGATGTCTTCAACAAAAGCATAGTAGCTCAGTAAATAGTAACAAGACACAAGAGAGGGTGGCACAGGAGGATGACATAAGCTTTAAATAGCATTAATTCTCTTAAGAGAAGGAGGAAATTAATGACCTAGATGTGGCATTAAGGAGGAAGGAAGACACCTATCTCATCTCTTGGTTCTGATACTTGTGAAGTTATACACATATAACTTCTGTTAAGAGGGATTCAGAAGAATTTACACAAGAGACAGCCAGGTTTTAATGATGTCCATCCAGTGAAGAGAACATTTAGAAAAGAGATTGCAGCTACAGGGGAGTTTTCTGAACACAAATTAGAAGGTTGAAATGAATGATGGAGAGTAGAAGAAGATTAGACAGATGAGGGCATGCAAACAGCAGTATGGCAATGTGCATCTAGTAGGAAGAATCTTGGTAATCTTGACCTTCTGGTGATTATTGACATAAATGGGTCTATGAGGTACCATGGCCTCAGTTCTCCCAGTCTCTGAAATGAGGGTGAGCTAAAACATGTGTTTCCTTGGGCTTTTGGGCTTTTCTAATGACTTACCGAAAAGCAGCTCCCTGAACTTTCCATTGTTCTGATGGGTTTAGGAGGGAGCTGTATTGTAATTGCTAATTGTAATTATAGCTTAACTTTATTAGAATTGTTAATAGTTTTCTCTCTCCCAGATTATAAAGTCTATGAAGTCAGGGACCCACTCATTACTGCTACCAATTATATTCCCAGGACCAAGTAAAGTGCTTGGCATGTAATCACAGGGATTCCTACTACAGAAGTTTGCAAGGGTTAGAATGGTAATATAAATAATTGGCTACTGAAGTGGGCTGGATTGTGTCTTTTTGTGCAGAGACTCTTTCTTTGTGGACTTGTTGAAATTGTCTTATTTCCATAAGTAAATATGTCCCCTCTCCTTTTTTTAAAAAAAGAAAAAAATTGTGTCTTTATGGATCTACCTTTGGATTTTCAATTCTTTATAGAAACATAGGTATGAAGAAGTTTTTCTCCAAAAATAAAAACAGTGGAAGAGATTTAATAAAGGGCAAATTGGAAAGGCAGGATCACACTGAGGAGTGGTCTGAACTATGGTGACCTGAAGGTCACACAGAATCTCTTTCTAAAGGGGGTGGCTTTTCCTCTGTACTGGCTGATTGTTCTATGCATCTGCTGGTTCTGGTTGCTCAAGGTAATACTGAAATCCAGATTTGCATATGAAATGTCCTGATGTTTAAATGTTGGTTCAATTTTTGAAAGCACAGCACAGGCCAAACATATTAGGTTAGATGGTCACATTTTAGTTTTTACCCTCAGTCTAGACTTCTATTGTATACACAATAAATATTTGTTAAAAAAGTGAATGAATGAATGATTGAAAGGAAACAATTTTCTTTAACTTACATTAAACATTTGTTTGTATTTAAAGCAGACTTCTCTTCAAGTAAGCAATTATAAATAACACAACCTTCTCATTTATAGTTTTCTTATTTAGCAGTTGAATTTTTCAGTTTCTTAAGGTTAACACACTATACTCAGAAGCTTTGTTTAACCCAGAGTAAAGCAAGTGTGAGATTGCATAATCGCTTCTATATCGTGAAATTGTTTTATACATATTTTATGGTTTGTCCTGACCCCTTCCTAAAGATAGCAATAATTTATTCATCTAACAAAATTGCTTTTGAAAACCTTGTAAAGTTAACAAATTATTTTATATATCAGATTTAATTATTTCCAGTAAAAAAAAGCAATTTCACAGTAAGATTGCTCTTCTCTTGGGGCCATAATCAATGCGTGAAGAACACTGATAGTAAAGTTATCAGACTTCTGTTAGGCATAATAGCCTACAAAGAATTTCCATTTTGGTTTTCAAAAATATCCTGAAAATATTTCCAATTTAAAGTTTAATTGAACCCCCCCAAAACAAACAAACAAACAAAACTTTTCAATACAAATTTCTATTTGTCTATTTTGCATAGAAAATTATACACATATATTCTGTATTTTGTATTTTGAGGGTCCTCTATGTCTAAAAGGGAGTCAGAGACTAAATGTGCAAGGGACAATGGTCAGACCATACATAAAAATAGAACTCGGACCCACAACCTCTGCAGTAACCAAAGAAGTCCAACCACAGCCTCTGTAGCAACTGGCCCCAAAAGGTTTGTTTTTGATGTTATGTATAAGTTCTTTGGGTGATGAGGCACAAACACATATAACTAGCCAGCCATAAACATGTGAAAAGACAGGTTTTTTAGATCAAAGAACCTGGAGAAGGAGAGATAAGAATGAGGGCAGTGGAGGGGCCCTGTTTTTTCTAACCGAGGCTATTGCAAGGGGAAGGGAAGCAAATGTAGGTTCCAGGTTCATGTCTTTATTATGACCCAAAGGAAATGTGTAGAGCTTTTCCATGGATACTGGGAACTGGCCATTTAAAACTACATTGTATGAAAATCAGAAGTGGCAAGGGCCATTTGGTAAAGCTGAGGGCAGCTTCTTATCATCCAAGCCAGGCCTTGCCAATAATTATGTGGTATGAAAGAGCAAGGGCCATTAAGAGAAAAAGTTGCAGGGCCATTTTAGAAGCTAAAAGAGGCTCTTTATCCAAGCCATATGAGGCACAGGCCCTACTAGTTGAGGTTATACCCAGGGCAGGGCTAAAGGGGTTGGTCACTCAAACGGAAACTTATGGCTAAGCTGGGCAGGAAGATAAGGTACCAAATTTAATATCTTCTATGCCATTTCAAGGTCATGACTTGTTCAATAACTGGCAACTTCCCTAATTTGTGCCCTCACTTCCAACTTAGGACCAACCAGGCAAAGCCAAAAAATCTCTCCTAACCAATCACATAGGATGCTTGTGATGGTTAAGTTCATGTGCCAACTTGGCTACGCTATGGTGTCCAGTAGTTTGGTCAAGCAAGCACTGACCTAATTGTTACTGTAAGGATAGTTCATGGATGTAAGTTATCAGCCAGTTGATTGCATCTACAGCTAGTTACATCTACAATCAACAAACGACACTGCCTTCAACAATGAGAGAAGTCTCATCCAAAAAATTGAATTCCTTGAAAGGAGAACTGATGGTTTCAGCAGTCAGGAAAAAAGAATTTCTATCTCTACTTCAGCCAGTCAGATTCTCCTGTAGAATTCATCTAAACTTTTACCAGAGTTCCCAGTTTGTGGCCTGTCCATGGAATTCTGGCTTACCAATCCCCACATTAATGTGAGCCAATTTGCATAATAATAAATCTCATATTATTTACAGTTCTATTTCCATGACTAATTCAAGGCCCTCTTCTAGTTAGTCTGCCTCTTGCTTCCCCATGCCACAACCTTCAGACAGGGCACACCTGAAGCCTTCTATTTTTTACCACAATGAACCTTTTCTACTCCCTGCCTGCCTTTAAGTCTCTGCAAAATGCAAGTGATGGTGACTGAATCTTTTGCCATATAGCAATCTCTGAATAAACAGCCTTTGCTTTTTCACATTTGCATAGTTTTCATTTATTTCCACAGAAGTTTTATGAGTTTTTCTGCTTGTATCAAAAGAATAGAAGTAAGTAAATGGATATCAAACACTTACCCTGTGCTAGAAAATCATGAGATAAAATGATATTCTAAAATGGTAATATATTAGTGTTCTTTAAGAAGATAAAAGAAGAAGAATCTCTGCCTCTTCCTATGCAAAATACTTTCTAAGTGGGCCTTTTGACTACAGATTTTAATAGGATTTTTTTTGAGGTTTAATGAAGGGCTAAGATTTCAAGAGGAAAACTATGTTTCCATTAGCATTACTGGAAGAATAGAAGGAAAAAATTATCAGTGTAAGAAAGGAAAGAATTCAGAGTTGCCTAGTAAAAATTAACACATAACTAAGGCATATTTGAACTTCAATTGTCAGAGTTTAGGGAGAAACCTAACTCTAAAAACAATATGGACTCTGGTATAGCATGATCTCCAGAAAGGCTTATATGGACGATAATTGTGATGATAATACTAAAAACAACAAAAATAATAACACCTATTAATTATTTAGTGCCTATTATGTAGTAGCCTGAATTAATTTTTTTTCTCACTGAAGTCTGACAAAATGCCTGTGAAGCAGATGTTATCTTTGTTCTAAAGATGAGGTAACTGAAGCTCAGAATGTAATGACTGGGCAAAATTCTCACATGTAGCAGCAAAACTGAGATTGAAACCTAAGTTTCAATGGCTTCAAAATATATGTCTTTTGCTAGGCATTTCGAAGATTTTTAACATCCTTTTTGAATAACCATCTCAACAAATACTTTTAAAAACTGAAGTTTGAAAGAAGCACTCTAACAAGTCCTTCTCTTTTGATAGTTCTGTTTATCTATGATTTTAATTTTGTTCTAAGGGAGTAACAGTAGGAAATGTAATATCTTTCATTACTTCACTCAATAATATGCCTTGAGCATTTATTCCAAGCAGTGCACTCTCTTAAGCAGAGGATATGAATGATTAAAAAATCCCATGCATGGAGTAGAGGGGACTGTGCCAGTTTGAATGTATTGTGTCCCCCAAATGCCATTATCATTGATGTAATCTTGTATGGGCAGACTTAACCAGTTTTGATTAGATTTCCTTGAGTGTTTCTTTGGAGATGTGCCCCACCCAGCTGTGGGTGATGACTCTGATTGGATATTTCCATGGAGGCATGGCCCCACCCATTTAGGGTGGGCCTTGATCAGTGAAGCCAAATAAATGAGCTGACCGGCAGAGGAAACTCAGTGCAGCTGTGAGTGATGTTTTGAAGAGGAGCTACAGACAAGAGGGACACTTTGAAGAAAGCACAGGAACTGCAGATGAGAGAAAGTTTGAAGACGGCTGTTGAAAGCACTCTTGCTCTGGAGACGCTGAGAGAGGACAAATACCCCAAGTGCAACTAAGAGTGACATTTTTGAGGAACTGCAGCCTAGAGAGGAACATCCTGGGAGAAAGCCATTTTGAAACCACAACTTGGAACAGATGCCAGCCACATACCTTCCCAGCTAACAGAGGTTTTCCAGACACCATTGGCCATCCTCCAGTGAAGGTACCTGATTGTTGATGTGTTACCTTGGATACTTTATGGCCTTAAGATTGTAACTGTGTAACCAAATAAACCCCTTTTATAAAAGCCAATCCATCTCTGATGTTTTGCATCCCAGTAGCATCAGAAAAGTAGAACAGATTTTGTTACCAAGAGTGGGGTGCTGGTGCTGCTGAGTTTGCAAATACCAAACATGTTGGAACGGCTTTTTAAATGGATAAGGGGAAGATTCTGGAAGAATTGTGAGGAGCTTGATAGAAAAGGCCTAAACTGCTTTGAAGAGACTGTGGAAATATGGACTCTAAAGATGCTTCTGACAAGGCCTTGAACAGAAATGATGAATATGTTGTTGCAGACTGGAAGAAAGGCGATCCTTGTTTTAAAGTGGCAGAGAATTTGGGAAAATTGAGTCCTGGTGTCAGATGGAAGGAAGAATTTGAAAGCGACAACCTGGAATACTTAGCTGAGGAGATCTCCAGACTACGTGTGGCGGATGTACCCTGGCTTCTCCTTGCAGCTTATAGTAAAATGTGAGCAGAGAGATAAACTTAGAACTGAACTCTTGGGTTCAAAGAAACCAGAAGCTGATGGCTTGGAAAATTACGGGCTTCCAGGGGGTGGAATCCCAGAAGCTATAGCCCAACATGAGGATGTTACCAAACATGGAACCCAGTTGCCATTTCAGTACAAGCCAAGATTGGAGATGGAGTTATCCAGAAAGGATTTGTGGAAAGTTCTACTGTCTGATGGCTTTGAGCCCTGTGTGCTTCATGCAAAGCCAACAGAATTTTTGCGAGATCTTTATAGACAGAGCCGCTGCCAGTCTGGACTGGAAGAGACAGACAAGGAACAAATTGCAGGAAAAGTTTCTTCAAAGACAGAGCCATGGAAGTTGAGGTCTGGAGTCAAGAGGTCTCGGGCTGGGAGAGCAGAGCAGCCCACATGCATGGAAAGGGTGAGTTTGCCCTGGAGGTCGAGGGTGGGCCTTCCATCTTGATGCTCTGGAAGAGTTTTGCCACCTCAGGTCCCAAAGAGGGTGGAGCACATTCCCAGGGAATTGGGGAGAGCCTGGCTGCCACCACAGTGTTCTGAAGAGGTTGAGCATGTGCCCCGGAGATGGAAGGGAATCCAGGAGCTGCCCCGAAGTTTGAGGAGGGTGGGGTCGAGAAGGTGGTCTCCCTAATGTGTGGATATGTTGGAGCACTTACCTAAGCATTTGGAGAGGAAAGGGCTGCCACAAAGGCCCTCAGGAAGGGTAAGACTCCTGCTCTCTCAAGCCCCAAGAATGCAGCGTCGTTCTGTAAATGACTCTCAGACTTTGAAATCTGCGGGTTTTAGGAACTGTTTTGGTCCTGTTAACCCTGTTTTCCTTACTGTTTCTCCTTATGGCAATGGGAATGTTTAGTCTATGAATGTCCCTCCTTTGTATATTGGAAGCATATAACTTGTTCTAAGTTCACAGATCCAAAGCTAAAGGAGAATTATGCCTTAGGACCCACCATGCCTATAACTGATTTTGATGGGATCCTGTACTTAACTATTGTTACTGAAATGATTTAAGTTTCTGTGATATTGTTGTGGGATGAATGTATTTTGTATATGGAAAGATAATGTCATTTTGGGGTCCAGGGGGTGGAATGTGCCAGTTTGAAAGTATTGTGTCCCCTGAACGCCATTATCTTTGATGTAATCTTGTGTGGGCAGACTTACCAGTTTTGATTAGATTTCCTTGAGTGTTTCTTTGGAGATGCACCCCACCCAGCTGTGGGTGATGACTCTGATTGGATATTTCCATGGAGGCATGGCCCCACCCATTTAGGGTGGGCCTTGATCAGTGAAGCCAAATAAATGAGCTGACCGGCAGAGGAAACTCAGTGCAGCTGTGAGTGATGTTTTGAAGAGGAGCTACAGACAAGAGGGACACTTTGAAGAAAGCACAGGAGCTGCAGATGAGAGAAAGTTTGAAGACGGCCGTTGAAAGCACTCTTGCTCTGGAGACGCTGAGAGAGGACAAATACCCCAAGTGCAACTAAGAGTGATATTTTTGAGGAACTGCAGCTTAGAGAGGAACATCCTGGGAGAAAACCATTTTGAAACCAGAACTTGGAGCAGATGCCAGCCACGTGCCTTCCCAGCTAACAGAGGTTTTCTGGACACCATTGGCCATCCTCCAGTGAAGGTACCCAATTGTTGATGTGTTACCTTAGACACTTGATGTCCCTAAGACTGTAACTGTGTAACCAAATAAACTCCTTTTATAAAAGCTAATCCATCTCTGGTGTTTTGCATCCCAGTAGCATCAGCAAACTAGAACAGGGACATTCACTCAAACTCCTGGAAACTAAACGGAGCAATTCCCAAGGCTTTGAAAAAGAACAAGCCTAGGAAAAGAGCCAACTCCACAGCTCCATCCAGGCTCAGATAAGATGGAGAGGACACTGTACTCCCCATTTGTCTTGGGCTGATCTTTTTTATCTGAGGACTAAGTTCTGAAAGAGACCACCTGCCAAAGCAAAGCCAATTTGCAATGGTAGAGAAAAGTGTTTTTTTACCTTGGTTTCTTTGTTTTGGATAGTTTCTGGCATTTGAGAAAATCTCTGTCATATCACTAGCTGGATACTTAAGGAAGGACCAGAGTTCTAAATACCAGAGTTAACTCTTGAAAATATTAAAATGTATACTGTATCTCAAAAGATTATAAGACAAATGAAAAACAGAAAATGACCTACACATAGGAACAAGATAAAATTCCAAAGGCCATCAACGAAGAGGAACAGACTTTGAACTTACTGGACAGAGACTTTTTAAAAATGGTCCTACATATGTTCAAGAAGATAAAGGAAACATGGAAAAAGAACTAAAGGATATGATGAAAACAACAGTTCAACCACATGGTAATATTTTTGAGATTCTCTGTAGGAACCAAACAGAAATATTAGAGATGAAGGAAACCAATGAAATGAAAAATTCCCCAGAAGGTTTCAATAGCAGACTGAAGTTGGCAAAAGAAGTAGTCAGTGATCTCAAACACAAGACTATTGAAATAACTCAGGCTGCAGAGAAGAAAGGAAAAAGAACAAAAATGAACTAAAAACTAAAAAAGACCTGTGGGACATTATGAAGCACTCTGATAATTTGCATCATGGGGGCCCCAAAAAGAGAAGAAAGAGAGAAAGAGGAAGAATGAATATTCAAAGAAAAAATGGCAGAAAACTTCCCAAGTTTAACAAAAGACCTGACTATGCACATTCATTGAAACCCAGACAGGATAAACTCAAAGAACTATTCTCAGACACAAAGAAATCAAAGTGCCCAATGACAAGGACAAGAAGAGAGTCCTGAAAGCAACAAACTGTGTAAAAAGGATTGCAGTACAATTGAGTGCTGATCTCATCAGAAACCATGGAGGCAAGAAGTTAATGGTATGAAATATCTAAAGTTCTTAAAGAAAAAAAAATTGCCAAATTTAAATACAGCAAGGCTTTCTTTCAAAAATGAGGGTGTGATTAAGATATTCCCAGATAAACAGAAGCTAAGGAGGATCATTACCACTAGACCTACCATACAAACAATGCTGAAGGGAGTTTTCAAACCAAAAGAAAGGACACTAGACAATGAGTCAAAGCAGTCTAAAGAATAAATACTTTTGACAAGGTAACAATATGGATAATTACAAATGCCAGTAATATTGTATTTTTCCTTTTTGGTGTGTGACTCCACTTTTTCTTACAGGAGCTAAAATGCAATTACATAAAAAACAATGATAAATCTATGGATTTGGACATATGATTTATGAAGATATAATTAGTTATAAGTACCAAAAAAAAGTGGAGGACAGAGGTTCATAGGAATGGTATCTGAATATGCTATTGAAAATAAGTTAATATCAAATAAAACATGATTGTTCTAGATTTATGATGTTAAATTTTAACTCCTTGGTAACCACAAAGAAAACACATGAAAAATATATTCATAAAGATATACGAAGGGACACAAAACGGTACAATACAAAAACTGAATAAATATGGAAGTAAGCATTAAAGGAAGAATTGAGGGTCAAAAAAAGTATAAGACCAATATGCATAAAAATAATGGCAAAAAAAAAAAAAAAAGAAAAAACCAAAAAGAACAACAACAACAACAACAACAACAACAACAAAACACTAAAATAATGGCAGAATTAAAGTTTATAGTAGAAGTGTTTAAAAGTTGCCTGGAGTTGCAGGAAAAGAGTCCTTTATTCTGCTTAGAATGTCAAGGAAATTTGAAATGTAAAAAATGAAAATTAGTTCATCAAGTGAATGAGTGGGGGAAGGAAGGACCTGTGGCTAGGGCAACACATTTTAGATATTTTTAATGGCTGTTGCACTTGTTCATTTATAGTCCAAATTAGGGAGAAATGTATTAAGAGATGTCCTACTAGATTGTTTGAGTTCTCAACATATGTGTTTTTTGGCATCATTTGAACAGCAGTCTTACCTCCTTTTGGTGATCAGTGTCAATAACCCCAGTCAAGTTAGTCACTTCTTTCCTGGGAATGAGAAAACTGGAGTTACTGAGCAGCATCTGTAGCTTTAATAAGATTGAACTATTGTGCAAACTCTGGGAAGGATTTGTGCTCTGGGAACCAAGAATTCCATAATCTCAAATTGAAGAAAGGAAAGCATGAAACCCCCAAGTGGGTCACTATGATAAATGGTAAATAAAAGTTACCCCTAACTCCACCCTTTGTTCCAGACCTATGTATTCTATCTGCTGTGGACATAGTGCCATTCAATGGTCCTTGATTTAGAGTGGAAATGCTCTATTCTTCTAGGGTCAGATTTCTAAGCTAGAACTTCAACTGTAAATTTAAAATGCTGCCCCAATGCTCCATCAGACGTGCAGTCTCAGGATGGCACAATACATGATTGTATTTATGTGCCCACTGTCATATCTTTTCTGCATTTGCTTGGTTTAAGATGGTGATAACCATGATGCTGTGCCAGTTAATCAAACATTCTGTAGCTTGCGTAAGTCCTGGCATAGTAATTCCAGTCAAAATGAATTTTTGCCTTTCCCTGGATCAAAGTGGTACAATGTCATCAAGTTGGGACCAATTGGCTGGACAATCTCCACAAGGGGTTTTTGCCTAGGACTGTTCTGGATTTACCATTGAATATCTCTTGCCCCATAAATCTCCTCACTCCTGGATAAACTGAAACAATTGGTTACCCTGGTTGGTGTTTTTTCGGGGCTATATTTTGTTCTCTATCTATAGCTGTTGGACATTAGGCAGTAGATGTAGCTAGATGAGCCTTGGTGAATAGGAGCCCATGCTATTGAGCCTATACATAAGCTCTATCTTTGTAATCCTTATTTCATCATTCATGAGCCCAGTGTGCCAGCTTTGGGGTAGCCAAAGTCAGAAGCTGAATGATGTTGAGTGGCTAAGTCATTATGTCTACTTGGTTGTTTAGGCTTCTTATGTATGTGGTGGATGTTCACTCTTGGACATCAAGGTGCAATACAAAGCTTATGCTTTATGCTTACTCCCATAGGGCTGTCCATGTGTATTTATCTTAAACCTTATTTTACCTGGTTCTTTATTTTCCCCTAACGCCTGAGCCAACAAGCAGAGGTGTTTGTCTAAGTCCATGATTTTGTGTACAAACTTCATTTCCAGTTGCCTATCCCTAAAGTTCTGTTCCTTTCAATCCTACTTTTTTTTTTACTGGATCAATTATTTCTGCATAACAATTTACTCCCAAATTAGTGGACTAAAATAACATTTATTATTTCTCATGGTTCTGGTTCTTCTGTTGATCTGGACCAGGCTTGGCTGGTCCCTTCTGGGTTTCTTCACACATCTGCAGTCAGCTGGTGGATTCACTGAGCTCTGGCTGGTCTGGGACAACCTTCACTGGATGACCTTACCTCACATTCTCCTCCAGCAGACTAGCCTAGGAATGTTGCCTTAGCAATAGCTGGAATCTATGAAGAAAATAAGATGCATTCAAGGCTTTATCAAGTCTCTGCTTCTATCAAAATTGTTTCTGTCCCATTCGCCAAAGTAAGTCACATAACCAGTGTAGCCTCTGTGAGGGAGTGCACTTTGCAGCAAGGCATGAAAAATGGAGCCAATAGTGAAATCAGTCAATTTCAGATACCAATGTGTTTCTTAGGATTCAATTCAGAAAACAGATTCACTGAGTTATTTTGGAAATGAAAGGTTTACTGTAGGAATTCAAGTTGTACAAAGGTAGAAGAAACTGGTGAAGTGAAGGTCTGGAAGGGAGAGTCTGGAGTATCAGAGAAACTGTCACTAAGCCCATCAGAGTGGCATACTTGTGCAAGTGGACAATCAGAGGGTGTGGGAACATCCAGGAAGGTAAGATCAAAGTGAGAATATGAAGAAGGCACTCATAGAGAAGTCTGGAAATTGACACCTCTGTGGAAGCTGCTGTCAAGCATGTGGCAGTGTACTTGGGGTTGATTTTGGTAGGTAAAGTTAGCAGCTGGAGAGACTGATTGGAAGCAGAGAATGCGGGGACTGAGGACTTCGCTTCTGTATCCAAAAGAATGTAAGATGTTTTACAAATCTGCCTGTTTCTTTCTTATATTGTCTGTCTCTACACAAAGATCTACACAAAGATTCTATGTTTACTAAACTATCTCACTTTTTATTTATTTGTTAAACATAATACCTTGCTCTTCTCCAGTCTCCTCAGTAATATTCCTCTTCACATTTCCCTGGCCTTATTCTCCCAACATTTTCCTTCAATTACTTTGATCTTGTACTTTTGGGACAGCTTTGTTTCCCAGAAACTGTCATTATTTTCTATCAAATAAATCATTACCTGACCTATAGAGGATTAGAGTAGGTCACTGTTCTCTATGAATTTTACGCTAATCGATTAATCTATTGAACCTACCATCGATTGAGTGGCTTTATGGACAGCTGTTTTACAACATAGGATTGATTTAAATGTGGATAAAATAGACACTACTGAACACCAGCGATGTTTTAGTACTAAAAGGACACCCGACAATTCTTAAGAAACATGGTACAAATAACCACTTGCCTAACCAAATGGATAAATCTGAGAAAACTACAGGTTGGATTTTTAAAAATCAGCTCTCTCAAGGGCTGAAATCCAAGGGGATGACTCCTTGAAAGGGAGTGATGAATGCTTGCACTACTTATCCAACTTCTAAGACTATAAAGTCATGCATGATGCTGAGTATTACAGTGTTTCATGATGGTAAAAGTTTAGAATATAAAAGAATTCTCCTTTTTGATATACCTCTTTGGAATTCTCAGAAGTCTATTTTCTATAATGAAAGACATAGAATTATGCATTTGTTACATCCATAATTTCATATTGTGATATAATTTAACACACCTCTCTGCCCAGCTTAATACTCTAAATAATGGTGAATGTATATGTTATTTTGTTTCAACAAAACACTAACACTTGTGTTGTATATTTTACCAACCAAGGTAGTAGCAAATATTTGTAACAATATTAGGTGATTAAGATACAAAATTTCTTTCTGTATCTTAATTGTATTAGGGATATGCCTTTGAAGTATATTGCATTAGTGATATTATATTAGGGATATGCCTCTGAAAGTATAAATAGTAAAGGGCCCAGAGATATCAATAACATCCCATACAGTGGAGCAGAGCCAAAACAAAATACAGTTTTGCCAATGACAAGCAATTTTTCCTGTATTTTAAACCGCACCACTTTGTTGAGCTTGTACATATATAGTATTTGGACTCAAATTTATTAGATTTCATTGTTTTTCAAGACACAGTTTTATATTCATGTTTGTTGAACGGACACATATCTCTTAAAAACCTGTAAAGTATATTATCCATTTGGGGATATTTTTAAAAATGCTATCATTTTAGGGTAGCAGAAAATTTTATCCAAAGTCAGAAACCCAATATCACTTTAGTCTTTGTTCCAAAAGACAAGAAAACGTTAAATTACTTTCCTATTATTTGTTTGCAACAAACTCTATTCATGTGTAAAATTATTGAAAAAATAATTTTGAAAGATCTGGCATTAGAACACTGCTTTTGTTAGAGTTTGCAGTGTAGGAGGGAGTGGCAGAAGAGCTAATGGTTGACTAGTTTTTATGTAGAAAGGCAGTTGAGAGGCACTGTATACAAAATATATTAAAAAAATTCAACTATGGTTTTTGTCACTGTCAGTCACTGTGATTTCATAAAGGAGTGGCTACTTTTTAAAATGAGACTAAAAAAAGAAAAACTAAAAGCATTAGCCTATTGTATTGAATATTTTTTGCAATACTAGCCAATAATTATTATTATAACATTACTAAAAAATACAAATATTAATTTTGCTCCCAGAAACATTTTCAAAAACAGAGGAAAACAATACATACAAACTTAAATTAGAATGAAAACAAAACAAAATATTCTTTCTTGTCTGTGATACATATTTTCCCACATATATACATATACAATTTCTCCAGAATGTTCCAAACAACTTTAGTATGATTCTGATCATGAATGCTATCAGTAATATCTGACAAGAGAAATAAATTACTAATAGCTTTAACTGAATCAAAATATTGATCACAGTTCAGGAAGACCCACTCAATGCATCATCATCTTTTAAGTATCTTTCTATAACAAATTTATTATATTCAAAACTACCATCCATCATTCCTTGCTTTCCTGTTCTTACCTTACTTTTCTTTCCTTTCCTTTGTGAGAGAGTTACTACTCTGTTCACTTTATTATTTGTTCTAATGTTACAATCTGTCAGTATATCTGGTTTTATCAGCACCACTGAGAGTTTATGGGACATTGCATTGCCTTTGTAGCAAAGATTTTTTTCTGATAGCCTTAGATAGACATCTCAGATTGACTTTTAGACACAAAACAAAATGAGAATTTTGTTTCTCCTTTGGAAAGATTCATTTAATATATAATACATCTTTCAGTTGTCCTATATGCCATTTCCAATCTAAGTTGGTATATCATACAATCCACAGTTACTCATTTTTTTGTTTTTGTTTTGTTAGCTTGCAGTTGAAGAAAATACATCTAGGGTTTAGCTGGTTATATTTATTTTCTCAGTACTTCTAGTATAGCTCAAAAAATTAAATAAATATTAATGAAGAAGAAAACATTACCAGGCTGGATTTACACATTAGAATTAGTGGTGAACTTACAAAGAGAATTTCATTCTCATGTTGCTTGTGTATAAATGGTTAATAAATTTCATTTGGTGTTTTCCTAAACCTCAAATAATTTCTTCATAGCTCTAAGTCCTAGAGAAAAATAAATGATAAAGTACAAAAGGAATTTTTTTTCACAAAAGTGAGTTCTATGTGGTTTACTTACTTCAAGAAAAAGAAGGAAACAATGAATTTGAAGAGTTAAAAGGTCAACAGTGTAAGAAAGAGACAATATAAAGCAGAAAATGCATTGTCCCAGGACACTGCTATACCCTGTGTTTGACTGATGTATTATGCTTTTAATGTCAAAGGGACATATTGTCATATCACTAGTAATTTGACTCTGATAAATGATGGCTACATGTTGCAGGCCATTATTTTGACCCTATCTATCTTATTCATTTGGTGATTTTATAAAATATCTCTGAGTATAATTAAAGCCCTCTGGTGAGGTGATTTTGTATTTATCAACTGCCTGTTCTTTTTAGATAAGCATAGAAGGAAAGAGGAAACTACCCTGTGATAAACCATCTAAGATATTGCCAGTCAGAGAGCTTAGCTTGTGGCAAGGTATCTCAAGACATTTATTGCCCAAAAAAGGAGTTGTGATTCTTACATATCACTAAATTTGGCAACAGATTAACATTTTATAATCTGCATTAACATTTCTTATTCCCACATTAAAGTGTACTTCACCTATGCCTGACTGAATTACAAAATCATTTACAAATTACAAACATTTACTGTTTACCTAAAACTAAACAAAGGAAAATTTTAAATAAAACCCAAATTTTAAAAACATTGATACCATGATATTTTTAAAATTGGGAGGTTATGAAAATGAATACATGAATTTAGTTTCTATATTTTGGTTTCGGTACACTTTAGTTGGAGCTCTAGGCCAACTAAATCATTTTGGCTGATAACATACAGTAGGGAACTCATTCTAAGCAACAAGCTGCTGCAATGTCTACAATATCCAGTCAAAATATTCAGAAGGGTGACCTCTGTTCTTCAATCCAAAATCCCATTCCAAAGATAATGCCAATAGTTTGAAAAGGTCATGCAACGTGGATGTACAACTATTTGACTTATTCAAACTGTTTACAACTAAAGCAGTGCAGAGATGTCACAGGTGTGGTTCAGAAACTCAAGAGCACACAGGGCAAATTTAACCCCTTTCCTCAAAACACAAGGTCTTTCCTTACTAATACCAACCATATCCTTACTGATACCAGCACACTGGTCTGCAGGAAAGGGGTTACAGGTCCTTTAGGAGATAAAATCTTCTTAGCCTTCAGAGCAGCTGAAGAGCTTGGGTCAATTGCTCAGCCTTGTTCATTTATCTCATTGTGCCATGCAAAAATTATTTTTTATGTGTGCTGTGACATTAAAAAAAAGCCATTTTCTATCAGACAAGTTTTCTTTTATGGAGCAACTTGCCAGGCCACATCTTTCACATGAGTAATAACTGCTTAATTTGCATGAAATATTTGTTATTACAATACCATTTCCATAAGTCGGTGGTGGGGGTATCTGTTACTAAGGCAATATGAGCCATAATTGTGCTGTTTAGCTTTATGGAAATCTTAATTTTTCTTTATACCAGAGCTGTGCTCTTGGTTCCTTTCCCTTCCCTTTTGCATTAGAAAGAATGTAAAATGTGATACAATCTGTCTGCTTCATTCCCTATTTTTCTTGTTTCTACACAAAGGTTACATTGATGTGAATGATCTTTTCTAAATTTGTTAACCTAACTCACTATTTTTCTACTCACCAAACTTGATGTCTTTCTCTTCTTCAATATCATAAGTTGTCTTTTCATCAGTACTGCTCACTTAATACTGCTTTTATCCATAGGTTAATAGAAAGACTTCCCCACTTCCCCCCCTCCCCTGCCCCAATTTATCTCTGGTTAATGTTTTTCAAAAACAGAATGACAGTTTGGATTTTCTATCCTGAATTTAGGGGAAAGGCTGCCATTTGGGTACTTTTAATACTGCAGGTATTTTTGGAATCATCTGTATTAGCTGTGAAAATTGGCTTCCTTTTGCTGTTTCTAAAACACATCAGCAACAATGAGGTACAGCTAACAGCCAAAGTAAAAGGCTGGTGGTGTTTTTTTTTTTTTTTTTCAGTTTGTATCTTTTCTACCAAAATAGCTCTATTGCACACAGCCATAAGTATAGTTTTCATAGAAATGAAAATGAACCTGTATTGATTGAGTGCTGATAATCATGTTCCCTTACAATTTTATGTAAACTTTGATCCTAAGAGCCTTGAGACTTTCTTAGTCAGCCATAAAGTGTTCCTTTTCCTTTTTGAAACATGAAAATACCCAGCAATCATTATTAAAACATCATTTTTAGCAGATAAATGTGAACTTTGTTCAATATTAATGGTATAGTTCCAAACATGGCGTAAGCATGATAAAGAAGTAAGGGACTTATTCAGTGTGATCAAGAAATACTTCAGTGATTTGAAAACTTCTCCAGAAATTCCAAATCTTTGTGTAGCCACATTCAGATGGGTGTAGGAAGCAAATTGATGATATGGGCTGTACACATACTTGTTGAAATGCTAATATTTCACAGTTGAACTGTAATAGAATCATAGAGGTAAGAAAACACAGTATACAAATGATTTTTGATATTCTCAATGTAAATACTTCTGCAACATATATTTCTCAACCAGTAGGGAAGTTAATACTGTAAGAAAAAGAAGACCGGTATTCATTTAAGTGCCTTGGTAATACAGGAAAGGGAAAGATAATGTTAAGTGATACAGGTAAATAGAGCAAGGGAATTTTTTTAAATTCAGTTTTATGGAGATATATTCACATGCCATACAATCATCCATGGTGTACAATCAACTGCTCACAGTACCATCATATAGTTGTGCATTCATCACCCCAATCTATTTTTGAACATTTTCCTTACACCAGAAAGAATCAGAATAAAAATGAAAAATAAAAGTAAAAAAGAACACCCAAATCATCCTCCCCTATCCCACCCAGTTTTTCATTTAGTTTTTGTCCCCACTTTTCTACTCATCCATCCATACACTGTGTAAAGGGAGTGTGATCCACAAGGTTTTCACAAAATGAAAATGAAAATGAACCTGTATTGATTGAGTGCTGATAATCATGTTCCCTTACAATTTTATGTAAACTTTGATCCTACTGTCACCCCTTGTAATCTACATTGTTATACAGTTGTCTTCAAGAGTCAAGGCTATTGGGTTCGAGTTTGATTGTTTCAGATATTTACTTCTAGCTATTCCAGTGCATTAAAATCTAAAAAGTGTTATCTATATAGTGTGTAAGAATATCTACTAGAGTGACCTCTCAACTCCATTTGAAATCTTTCACCCACTGAAGCTTTATTTGATTTCATTTCACATCCCCCTTTTGGTCAGTAGAGTAAGGGGAGTTTGATTTTTGTTTTGTTTTTTTCAGGGTGGGGAAGAACTTGTAGATATTTAAAAGCTGAAAATAAGAGCAAGTAGAATGAGAAAGACTGAACATATAATGTAAAAATGGGCTATTTGATGGAATGCATTTGAAGAAATAGGAAGAAGATGGAGGGTTGCCCTTGAGCAGAAATAGGACATAAAACCAGGTTATCTTATCTTCTTTCAAGACTAGATGTAATGAAATAAAGATAGATTTTTCTCTATCTCTATCTAAAAGTGATTTGTCTATACCTAAAAGCAAAGCCCAAATATATGAAGCAAATACTGACAGATTTGAAGGGAAAAATTGATGCATCTATATTAATAATACGGTACTTTAATACAACACTTTCAATAATGGATAGAACATCTACTCAGAAGCTCAATGAGGAAATACAAGACTTGAATGATACTCTAAACCAACTAGACCTAACAGACATATATAGAACACTTAACCCACCAAAAATAGAATACAAATTCTTTTTGAGTGCACATGAACCATTCTCAAGAATAGACCATATATTAGGTCAAGAAAACAAGTCTCAATAAATTAAAATAGTGAAATCATACAATGTGTCTTCTTCTACCACAATGGAAAGAAACTAGAAATCAATGACAAAAGAATAAATGGAAAACTCACAAATATGTGGAAATTAAACAACATATTCTTAAACAACAAATTGGTTAAAGAGGATACCAGAAGCAAAAGGAAGAAACGTCTTGAGATGAATGAAAATGAAATACAGTATATCAGAATTATGGGATGCAGGGAATGTAGTGTTGAGAGGGAAATGCATAGCTCTAAATGCTTACATTAAAAAGAAGAAAGACTTTAAATAAGAGACCTAACCTCAAACTGGAAACACTAGGAAAAGAAGAGCAAATTAAACCCAAAGTGAGCACAAGGCAGGAAATTGCAAAGATTAGAGCAGAGATAAATGAAATATAAAACCAAAAACAATAGAGAGAATAAAAAATGCAAAAGTTGATACTTTGAAAAGATCAATAAAATTGGCAAAACTTTAGCTAGCCTGACAAAGAAAAAAAAAGAGAGAGGATACAGATAACAGAAATCAGAAATGAAAAGGGGAACAGGACTACTGACCCTGATGAAATAAAGAGGATAAAAGAGGATACTATGAAAAACAGTATGTGAATAAATTGTATAACCTAGATGAAATGGACAAATTCATAGAAACACAAAAATTACCTACATTGACTCAAGAAGGAATAGAAGATCTAAACTAACCATTTACTATTAAAGAGATTTAATCAGTGTTCTGGTTTGCCGAAGCTGTGAAACAGGCACATGACTGGAGTCTGCTGGGCTTCTCCTGGGTTTAGCGTCTCATTTCCATTGCCTTCTCCAATATGCCTCTTGGCTTCTCTCTCAGCTCCTGTATGTCCTTGCTTGTTTTCTCCAGGGTGTTTCTCTCTAAGCATCTGGGGGTCTTCTCAGCTTCTCTGGGATAAACTCTGGATTTCATCTTTTACCTTCTGTCCTGGTTCTGATTTCAATGGATGTCTCAAAAATATCTCTGGGTGTTTCCTCTATAAGTGTCTTTAAGCATCTGAGTCTATGTCAGCTCTGAGCTCTCTTTCCCTGAGCTCTCCTAAGGACTTGAGTAATCTAATCAACATCCACCTTGAATGTGCAGTGTCAAATCTCCATGGAAATAATCTAATCGAAAGGTCACACCCAAAATTGAGTGGGTCACATCTCCATGGAAACAACCTGATCAAAATTTCCCACCCACAATAGGTCTGCCTGCACAAGATTGGATTAAGAGAACATCATCATTTAAGGCACATAATAGGTTCAAACCAGTACAATCACTAATCAAAAACATTCCATCAAAGAAAAGCCCAGGGGAATGATAACACAATAAGAACAGATAAGCTATCATGGGTAAATTTAAGGTTCTGGGAATGCCCAGGAATGACTATGGTTTGTTAATTTCTGATGGGTATGGTAGGAACAAGTTCACAGAAATGTTGCTATATTAGGTTATTTTTTTGGGGTAGAGTAGGAACATTTTGGAAGTAAAGTAGTTATCTTAGGTTAGTTGTCTTTTTCTTATTCCCTTGTTATGGTTTGTTTGAAATTTTTTTATTTTATGCTTTAAAAAAATTTTTTTTGATATAGTTAATTTAAAAAAAGAGTTAATTAAAAAAAAACAATGAAAGAAATATGCAGATCCCCCTTGAGGAGCTGGAGGGGAACACAGGGGTGTTGGGCTTCCCCACCTAGATGGTTGCTGATGTGCTCACAGACTTGGAGACTCATGGTTTGATAGGTTGAGTCCTTTACCATGGGACTTGCCCTTGGCAAGATTGTTGCTGCAAAGGAGAAGCTAGGTCTGCCTATAATTGTGCCTAAGAGCCTCCTCCTGAATGCCTCTTTGTTGCTCAGATGTGGCCTTCTCTGTCTAGCTAAGCCAACTTGGCAGGTGAAATCACTGCCCTCCTCCTTTCATGGGATCTGACACCCAAGGGAGTAAATCTCCTTGGCAACATGGAATATGACTCCTGGGGAGGAACCTAGACCTGGCATTGTGGGATGGAGAACATCTTGACCAAAAGGGGGATGCGAAAGGAAATGAAATAAGCTTCAGTGGCTGAGAGATTCCAAAAGGAGCTGAGAGGTCACCCTGGTGGGCACTCTTACACACAATATAGACAACCCTTTTTAGGTTCTAATGAATTGGAATAGCTAGCAGTAAATACCTGAAACTATCAAACTACAACCCAAAACCCAAAGATCTTGAAGATGATTATATAAAAATGTAGCTTATAAGAGGTAGCAATGTGATTGGGAAAGCCATATGGACCACACTCCCCTTTGTCCAGTGTATAGATGAGGGCAAAAAAAAAAAAAAAAAAAAAAGGCACCCAGTGTTCGTTTTTACTTTAATTGTTCTTTTTCACTTTAATTTTTATTGTTATTATGAAAATGTTCAAAGTGAAAACGTTCAAAAATTAATTTTGGTGATGAATGCACAACTATATAATGGTACTGTGAACAACTGAATGTATGCTTTGTATGACTGCATGGTATGTGAATATATCTCAGTAAAAATTAATTAAAAAAACACTAATAAAAAAAAGAAAAGCCCAGGTACAGATAGCATCCCATGGTAATTCTACCAAATGTTCCAGGAAGACTTAACTCCAATTCTGCTCAAACTCTTCCAAAAAGTTGAAGAAGAGAAAACACTCCCTAATTTGTTCTACAAAGCCATCATCCTCATACCCAAGCCATATAAAGATACCACAAGAAAACTAAAGACTGTATCTCTTATGAATATAGAGGCAAAAATATTCAACAAAATGCTAGCAAACTATTATCAACAATATATTAAAAGAATTATTAAGTGGGATGCAAGATAGATTCAACATAAGAAAATCAATTAATGTAATACACCACATTAACACATGAAGGGAAAGAAAAAACACACATGCTCATATCAGTTGATTCAGAACAGGTATTTGAAAACATCCATCACCATACACGTAGAACACAAGGAATAGAAAGAAACTTCCTCAACATGATAGTGTCGTATATGTAAAGTCCAGGCTAACATCCTGAAAGCTTTCCCTCTAAAAAAACAAGGATGGCACTTCACCACTGTTATTCTACATTAACTGGAAGTTCTTGCCAGAGAAATTAGTCTATATAAAGAAATAAAAGGCATCTGAATTGGAAAGGAAGAAGTAAACTTTCACTATTTGCAAATGATATGATCCTATATACAGAAAACCTGAAAAATCAACAATAAAACTACCAGAGCAAATAAATGAATTCAGCAAAGTGGTGGGGTACAAAATCAACACCCCCAAATCAGTAGTGTTTCTATAAACAAGCAATGGAAAGTCAGAGGAAATAGTCTAGAAAAATATTCCCTTCAACAGCAACTAAAAGAATCAGATATCTAGGAATAAATCTAACCAAGAATGTAAAGGACTGTACGTAGAAAACTACAAAACATTGATAAAATAAATCAAAGATATAAATAAATGGAAGGACCTTCAAAGCTCATGGACTGGAAGACAAAATATCATTAAGATGTCAATCCTACCCAAAGCAATTTACAGATTCAATGAAATCCCAATAAAAATTCCAACAACCATCTTTGCAGAAATGGAAAAGCCATCCATGAAATTTACACAGAAAGGTAGGGGACCTGAAATAGCTAAAGCCATCTTGAAAAAGAAGAATGAAATTGGAGTATTCATACTTCCCAATCTTAAAACTTATTACAAAGCCACAGTAATCAAAACAGCATGGTACTGGCACAAGTTCAGACAAATAGACCAATGGAAATGAATTGAGAACTCAGAAATCAATGCTCACATTTATGGGAAATAATTTTTGATGAGGGGGCAAAGATCATTAAATTGGGAAAGAATAGTCTTTTTCAACAGATGGTGCTGGGAAAACTGGATCTCTATGTGAAAAAAAGGAATATTCACTTCCCACCTTACACAAAAAATATCTCAAAGTGGATCCAACACCCAAATATAAGAGCTAGAAACTATCCAACTTCTAGAAGAATATGTAGGCAATGGTTTCTTAGACTTTACACCCAAAGCACAAGCAACAAAAGAAAAAAATAGATAAATGAGACCTCATCAAATTATAAAAAGAATTGTGCCTCAATGGCCTTTATCATGAAAATAAAATGATAACCTACACAATGGGAGAAAATATTTGGAAACCACATATCCAAATAAAGGTTTAATATCCAGGATATATAAATAAATCCTTCAATGTAACAACAAATAGACAAGCAACACAGTTTTAAAAATTAACAAAAGACTTGAATGGACACCTCTCTAAAGAAGATATACAAATGGGTAGAAAGCACATGGACAGATACCCAACACCATTAACCATCAGGGAAAGGCAAATCAAAACCAAACAAGGTACCAATTCACATCCTTTAGAATGGCTGCTATAAAAACAGGAAATAATCAATGTTGATTTCAATATGGAGAAATAGGAACACTCATTCATTGCTGGCAGGATGAAAAATGGCACAGTCATTGTGGTAGACAGTTTAGCAGTTCCTCAGAAAGCTAAGTATAGAACAACCATTTGACCCAGCAATCACACTATTAGGTTTATACCCAAAAAAATTGAAAGCAGGGAATAAAACAGATATTTTCACACTAATGTTTAAAGTGACATTATTCACAATTTCCAAAAGATGGAAAAAACCTGTATCTATCAACCAATGAATAGATAAATAAATAAATATATATAATACACACACACACACACACACACACACACACACACACACACAATGGAAAATCATTCAGCCATAAAAAGGAATGAAGTTTTGATATGTGGCAACATGGATGAAACTTGAAGACATCGTGTTGAGTGAAATAAGCCAGACACAAAAGGACAAATATTCTGTGACCTCACTGATTTGAAGTAAGTAAAATAAGCAAACTCATATAGTCAGAATGTAGAATGCAGATTACCTGGTGATGGAGTGGAGATAGGGAATGTGAAGCCAAGGCTTCAAATACACAGGGTTCTGATTTAGAATGATGGTAATGTTTGACAGTGGATGGTGGTGATGGTAGCACAACATTGTGAATGTTATTAACAGCCCTGAAATATATATTTGAATCTTACAAAAAGGGAAATGTTAGATTTTGTATATAGTAACAGAATAAAAATTTAAAAAATGAGTCCATGCTACTTCAATGAACATAAACTCACTTGTACTCAGTACTTACTAGGAATCCAACTATTTTTACCTAAATTTTTTCTTGCTCACCTACTAAAAGTATTTCTTTTCTCTCCCTAACTTATTCTTGCTCCCCTCTGTCTCCTTACCTCCAAACTAATAACTTCACCTCAGACTTCACTAAGAAAATTGAAGCCCTCAGATGGATCTCATTTCATCTTCCCATCACCAAATTTAGATATCTTCCTGAAGCAGCAAGCATATTCTTTCTTCTGTTTTCCTAAAATAGTGGGGAATAAAAGTATCTCACATCCTGAAAGACGTCAATCCTGTTACATCTTGTCTTGTGTTTGTGAAAAAAAAAAAAAAAAAACAACAAAGAAAACCCTCTTCTATATTACATCAATCTGCCATGTCACAAGTCTCTCTCTTTCTACCTGTTCATTTCTGTCAGCAAACTATCCTTATTTATTTTTTGGTAAAAAGAAATCCTAGTGCCTCTTTTATTTAAATTTACACTCAATTTATTAAATCAAAGGTTTAATGTGTCTGATTCTCTTAAGTTTCAAAAATCTAGAAAAGTGAAAACAACACTTGCTATATATCTCAATGATTCCAACCTTATCATTATACATAAAATTATACATAAAATATCATACATAAAATATTATACATAAAATATCAAAAACATGCAGTTTATCCAAAACTTTTTAATTTTCTTACCAATGTTGCAACTGTACCTGTTAACTAAGGAAATCCTCACTTACCTAAAGAAGGAAAACAAGGTTGCCATTCTGGTTAAGACCAGCTGAATCTTACTATTGAGAAAGAAACTGGAACTTTAAGGTAACTGAAACTCAAACTGGCATTTGTTGGGTTGTGTCTCTTCTTATTTTAAGTCTTTTCAGCCATATCAATGGGACTATCAGGATACTTCCTTTCATCAAAGCTTCCTATATCTGTGCCAGCAAAATCTACATTTTATTTTTTTTTAATTTTTAAATTCAGTTTTATTGATCATATTCACAGATGTATAATCATCCACAGTGTACAATCAATTTTTTACAGTATCAGCATATAGTTGTGCATTCATTACCACAATTGATTTTTGAACATTTTCATTACTCCAAAAAAAAAAAAAATGATAAAAATTAAAGTAAAAAAGAACACTCAAAACATCCCATGCCTCCAATACTCCCCTATTATTTATTTACTATTTGTCCACATTTTTCTACTCATCTGCCCATACACTGGATAAAGTGAGTGAGCCACAAAGTTTTCTACAATCACAAAGTCACAACATGTAAGCTATATAGTTATACAATAATCTTCAAAAATCAAGGGTCCTGGGTTGTAGTTCAACAGTTTCAGGTATTCCCTTCTTGCTTTTCCAACACACTAAAAACTAAAAAGGGATATTGATATAATGCATAAAAATAACCTCCAGGATGACCTCTCAACTCCATTTGAAATCTCCCAGCCACTGAAACTTTATTTTGTTTCATTTCTTTTCTCCTTTTGGTGAAGAAGCCTTTCTCAATCCCATGATATTGGGTCCAGGTTCATCCATGGGAATCATGTCCCATGTTGCCAGGGATATTTACACTCCTGGGAGACATGTCCCACAGGGCAGGGCAGTGAGTTTAGTTGGCTTAGAGAGACAGTTAATATCTGAGCACCAAAAGAGATTCTCTGAGGGTGACACAAGCATAATTATAAATAGGCTTAGCTTCTCTTTGGCAGTAACAAACTTCATAAGGGCATACCCCAACGTAAGGGCTCAGCCTTCTAAATTGTTGGTCCCCAATGCTTGTGAGAATATGAGTAATTCCACAGTTAGGGAAGTTTAATATTCCCTTACTTTTCCCCAGTCCCTCAAAGGGGCTTTGCAAATACATTTTTATTCTCTGCCCAAATTGTTCTGGGATATATCAGATCTTCACAATAAACTGTACAAACCAACCAGATTTCATTCCCTATTCAAATGTAATTATGGAGTTTGAATAAACTGATCATACAAGATAAATTATATTGTGTGTTACAGGAAATATTTATTTTTCTTCAAGTAAACATCTTTTCCTTTGGTCTCACACAGAGTTTAGAACACTTTCAATATCATCCTTTACCATTTAGTCTGATTTGCCTTAGTCCTAACCAGATCAGTTTCATTCATCTCTAATTGAAGTCTGAACTCTGTTTCAGCTTTTTAAACATTTGCTGCATGGGGTAATACCAATATTCATAGCTGCTGAAATCTAGCTCTGAGTCTCAGGTGTCACACAGATACCCAAAGTTCCAGGGACTGACCAAGATATACACAAAGAGTTAAGCATCTCAGAATTTAGAGACAACCATTACAACTCAGGAATAGATGTGGCTGCTGTAAGAGCTTACAGTCTAGTGACGTTTACAGTGAGCCCTCCCCCATTAACCTGTGCTCTAAGACTCAATTCTCAGAGTTTATACATCATAATGTTTGTCTTTTCATTTCTGCCTTATTTCACTCAAAATGTCCTCCAGGCCATTCGCCTGGTTGCATGCTTCAACTTCACTCCTTCTTGCAGCTGCTCAATATTCTATTTTATGCATATGGCACAATTCACCATTCTTCCCATCCATTGACATACCCATAGGGCACCTCCATCCATTGCAAATCATGAATACTGTTGCCATAAACACCAGTGTGCAAATGTACATTCATATTCCTGCTTTCAGTTCTTCCAAGAATATACCCAATAATGGAGTAGCCAAACCTTATGGCAAATCCATACTTAGCTTCTTGTGGAAACACCACACTGCCCTCCAGGTGGGCTGCACCATTCTACTTACCTACCAAGAGTGAATAGGTACAACCCTCTCTCCAAATTTTTTCCAACACTTGTATCCTCTGTTCATTTTTTACCACTGCAAATTTATTGAGATATATTCACATACCATACAATCATCCACAATGTACAATCAATTGTTCATAGTATCATCATATAGTTGTGCATTCATCACCATAATCAGCCCTTGAACACATTCATTACTCCAAAATAATTGAAATAGGAATAATAAAAAATAAAAGAAAAATTAAAAATAAAATAAAATACCATGAAAATTTTAAATAACAAAATCATCACAAAGAATCCCATACCTCCCCATTATATCCCCCTCTTATAGACATTTAGCTTTGGTATATTGCCTTTGTTACAATTAATGGAAGCACATTACAATGTTACTGTTAACTATGGCTCTAGTTTGCATCAAATGTGTTTTTGTCCCATACCATCCCATTATCAACACCTTGCAAAGTTGACATTGTTCTCCCTCATGTAAAAACATTCTTATATTTGTACATTTAATCATCATCAATGACAATTCTAGGTTTCACTAAGTTACAGAGTCCCAGTCTTCATCTTCTATCTTTTCTTCTGGTGTAATACATGCCCCTAGCCTGCCTCTTTCAACCATATTCATAGTCACCTTTGTTCGGTTTACTTACAATATTGTGCTACTATCACACAATATTGTGCTTTTCATTTCTGGACCTATAAAAACAATCCTGTTGAAATACTGTACTCCTTCAGTCTCTACCTTCTATATCCTGATAACCTGTGTTCTCTGCTTTAACTCTTAAAGTGTGCTCATTAATGTTAATTCATATTAGCAATACTATAGAGTATTTTTCCTTTTGTTTCTGTTTAATTTCACTCAGCATAACATCCTCAAGTTTCATCCATGTTGTTAAATGCTCCATGGCTTTATTCTATTTTACAGCTGCATCTTCTTCCATCATATGTATATATCATGGTTGGTTTATCCACTCCTCTGTTGATGGACATCTGGACAGTTTCCATCTCTTGGCAATTGTGAATAATTCCACAGTAAACATCAATTTACAAATATCCATTCATGTCCTAGCTTTCAATTCCTCCAAGTATATACCTAGTAATGGGATTGCTGGATCATATGGCAATTCTTTACTTAGCTTCCTGAGGAACCACCGCACTGCATTCTGCATTCCCACAGTGAACAAGTGTGTCTCTTTCTCCACATCCTTTCCAGCACTTGTAATTTTCTGTTTTTTTGGTAATGGCCATTCTAGTAGGTGTGAGATAATATCTCGTGGTTTTCATTTGCACTTCCCTAATAGCCAGTGAATTTAAGCATCTTTTCATATGTTTCTGATCCATTTGTATTTTCTCTTCAGAAAAGTGTGTGTCCATGTCTTTTGCTCATTTTTAATTTGGTTGTTTGTCTTTTTGTTGTTGAGTTGTAGGATCACTTTATACATTCTAGATACTAAACCCTTATCTGATATGCGGCTTCCAAATATTGCCTCCCATTGTTGCTTTACATTTCTGACAAAGTCCTTTGATGCACAAAAGTGTTCAATTTTGAGAAAATCCTATTTAGATACTTTATCTTTCATTGCTCATGCTTTGGATGTAGGGTCTAGGAAACCACTTCCTATCACAAGAGCTTTAAGATATTTCTCTACATTTTGTTCTAAAAGTTGTGTGGTCTTAGCTCCAATGTTTATGTCTTTGATTAATTTCTAGTTAATTTTTGTATAAGGTGTGAGACAGGAGTCCTCTTTCATTCTTTTGGACATGGATATCCAGTTCTCCAAAAACCATTTGTTAAAGAGGCTGCTCTGTCCTAATTGCATTCCCTTGAGCAGCTTATCAAAGATCAATTATCTATAGATGAGAGGGTCTAATTCTGAATACTCAATTAATTATCATGCTGTTTTGATGACTGTAGCTTTGTAATATGCTTTAAAATCAGGTAGTATGGGACCCCTACTTCATTCTTCTTTCTCAAGGTATTTTTGGCTATTCAGGGCACACTGCCTCTCCAAATAAATTTGGTTATTGGGTTTCTATTTCTGCAAAGTAAGTTGTTGGGACTTTAATTGTTATTGCATTGACTCTATAAATCAATTTAGGTAGAATTGATATCTTAACTATTTTTAGTCTTCCAATCTATAAACATGGTATATCCTTCCATTTATTTAGGTCCTCTGTGATTTATTTTAGCAATTCCTTGTAGTTTTCTGTGTATAGGTTTCTTTTGTGGCCTTGGTTTAAGTTATTCCTAAATATTTGATACTTTTTGTTGCTAATGTAAATGGATTCTTTTTCTTGATTTCCTCCTCATGTTGCTCATTACTATTGTATTGGAACACTACTGATTTTTGCCTGTTGATCTTGTACCCTGACAATGTGCTGTATTCATTTATCTCTAGCAGCTTTATTGTAAATTTTTTTGGGATTTTCTACATATACGATCATGTCATCTGAAAACAGTGAATGTTTTCCTTCTTCCTCTCCAATTTGGATGCCTTTTATTTCTTTTTCTTGCCTAATTACTCCAGCTAGAACTTCCAGTACAATGTTGAATATCAATGGTGACAGTGAACATCCCTGTCTTATTCCTATTGTTAGAGGGAAAGCTTTCAGTCTTTACCCACTGTGTTGAATGTTAGCTGTGACTTTTTCATATATTGCCTTTATCATATTGAGGAAGGTCCCTTCTAATCCTATTCTTTGAAGTGTTTTCATCAAGAAAGAATGTTGCATTTTATCAAGTGCTTTTTCTCCATCAATTGTGATGATCATGTGGTTTGGTTTTCTGCTTTGATTTATTGATGTGGTGTATTACATTAATTGATTTTCTTGTGTTGAACTGGTATTGCATATCAGGAATAAATCTCATTTGGTCATGGTGTATCCTTCTTTTAATATGCTGCTGGTATTCAATTTGCAAGTATTTTGCTGAAGATTTTTGCATCTATATTCAAAAAATAGATTCATCTATAATTTTCTTTTCTCGTAGTATCTTTGTCTGGCTTTGGTATTGGGGTGATGCTGGCTTCATAGAATGATTTAGGTAGCTTTCCCTCCTCTTCTATTTTTGTGAAGAGTTTAAGTAGGAATGGTACTAATTCTTTCTTGAATGCTTGGTAGAATTCACATGTTAATCCATATGGTCCTGAACTTTTCTTTTTTGGGAGCTTTCTGATGAATGATTGAATCTCATTGCTTGTGAATGGTTTGTTGTGGTTGTCTATTTCTACTCACATCAATGTTACCTCTTCATGCTTTTCTATGAAGTTGTCCATTTCATCTACATTGCCTAGTTTGTTAGCATATAGTTGCTGATAATATGCTCTCTTTATCTCCTTTATTTCTACAGCATTGGTAGTTATGTCCCCTTTTCCATTTCTGATTTTATTTATTTGCATCCTCTGACTATTTTTTTTGTCAGCATAGCTAAGTCTCCATTGATTTTTAAAAAATTTTTTCAAAGAACAAATTTCTGCTTTTGTTGATTTTCTCTACTGTTTTCATGTTCTCAATTTCACTTATTTCTGCTCTAATGTTTGTTATTTCCTTCCTTCTGTTTGCTTTGGGTTTGGCTTGCTGTAATTTCTCAAGTTCCTCCAGGTTAACAGTTAATTACTTGATTTTTTCTCAGTTTTCTTTTTTAATATAAGAGTTTAGGGCAATGAATTTCCCTCTCAACACTGCCTTTACTGCATCCCATAAGTTTTGATATGTTGTGTTTTCATTTTCATTTGCCTCAAGATAATTACTTATTTCTCTTGTAATTTATTCCTTGACCTTCTGGTTGTTTAAGAGTGTGTTGTTTAGCCCCCATGTACTTGTGAATTTTCCAGCCTTCCTCCTGTTATTGACTTCCAGCTCCATTCCATGATGACCTGACAATGTGTTTTGTACAATATTAACCTTCTAAAATTTATTGGGATTTTCTTTGTGACCCAGCATGCAGTCTATCCTAGGGAATGATCCATAAACACTTGAGAAAAATGTGTATCCTGTGTTGCAAGGTGTAATGTTATGTAAATGTTGGTTAAATCTAGTTCATTAATCATACAACTCAGCATCTCTGTTTCCTTATTGATCCTCTGTCTAGGGAACATAGCTAGACATGTCTATTGATGGAAACTTAGGTATGCTGACAAAAAAATAGACATAGGATGCAAATAAATAAAACCAGAAATGGAAAAGGGGACATAACTAGACATATCCACCAATTAGAATATCTTTTTCCAGCCTTTCACATTCAACCTACTTTTGTCCGTGCATCTAAAGTGAGTTTCTTTAGACAGCATATAAGTGGGTCCTATTTTTTAATCCATTCTACCAGTCTGTGTTTTTATTAGGTAGTTTAATATATTAGCATTTATTGTTTTTACTGTAAGGGCAATAATTTCTTCTACAATTTTGTCTTTTGGATTTTATGTGTCATATATTTTTTCTCTGTCTCTCCTTTTACCTTTCCTGATAGCCTTCATTTCTACACTCTTCTCCAAACATCTCTCTCATGTCTTTTCCTATCAGCCTGTAGCACTTCCTTTATTATTTCTTGTAGAGCAAGTATCTTGCTCACAAACTCTCATTGTCTGTCTGAAAACATTTTAAGCTCTTCCTCATTTTTGAAGATTATTTTGCCAGATATATAATTCTTGGTTGGCAGTTTTTCTCTTTCAGTATCTTAAATATATCATGCCACTGCCTTCTCACCTCCATTGTTTCTGCGGGCAAATCTGTATATTCTTACCAAGCTTCCATTGTATGTGATGTGTCACTTTTCTCTTGCTGCTTTCAGAATTCTCTCTTTGTCTTTGATATTGGAAAATCCAATAAATAGGTTTATCAGAGTAGATCTATTCATATCTATTCTGTTTGGGGTATGCTGCACTTCCTATCTGTAATGTTATGTCTTTCATAAGGTTTGGGAAATTTTTAGTGATTATTTCCTCCATTATTCTTTCTGCCCCCTTTCCCTTGTCTTCTCCTCCCTGGACACCCATAACACATGTATTTGTGTACTTAATCTTGCCATTCAGTTCCCTCACACCCTGCTTATACTTTTCCATTCTTTTTTCCTATCTGTTCTTTTGTGTGTATGATTTCAGATGTCCTGTCTTGTAGTTCACTGACCTTTCTTCTCCCTCTTCAAATCTGCTGTTGTATGTTTCCATTGTGTTTTTCATCTTTTGTATTATACCTTTCATTCCCATAAATTCTGCCACTTGGATTTTCATGCTTATGAATTCTTCTTTATGGTCAGCCAGTAACTTTTTTATATCTGTCATCTCCTTTGCCAAATTTTCCTTCAGTTTGTTGATTTGATTTAGAAGATTTGTTTGAACATCTTTAATTAGTTGTTTCAACTCCTGTATCTCAGCTGAAGGATTACTTTGTTCCCTTGTCTTGTCCATATCTTTATGCTTCCTATTATGACTCATGTTTTTTGCTGTCTATATATCTGACTTTCTTGATTAGTTTATTCTGGAGCTCATTTTCATTCTTTTGCATAGGTTTTCTTGTTGGTTGTCTTTGTTTTATCTGTTCTTTGGCACTCAGTTCAACTTATTCTAGGCCTCTAACACAGCTTCTGTTTAGTTGATCAGAACTTTTTGACTCTTGTTTTTCTGTTCTTGCCCTGCCTCTATGGATCCTTTTTATAAGGATGTCTCTCCAGATATGACTGACCCTAATAAGATTTTCCCAATTCAGACAGGCCCAGATCTTGGGATGAGGGTGTAATCCATGTCAATTTTCCATAAGAATGAGACTTAGCCATTTGTCAGACCCTCCTGTGAAGACTCTCAAATCTGCTTTTCCTGTCCTGTCCAGCAGTGGTGCTTGTCAGCTCACAGCTCACCACCAGTGTAAACAGATGTGGTGCCTCTAATTCTCAGCATCCCCTGTTCCTTCCAGAGATGTGGCTGATTCAAGCTGCTTTTGTTTTCCATTCCCTGGGGTCTGAGTTCTCTGAAGGAGGACCTCCACTTGAGCTGGCTCCCACTCCCTCTTTCCTCAGGGAAGATATGCCCTTTAGGGAATTATCTCCTCTACTTGACACATTGCTTTGTCACTCAGTCCTATATTGTCTAGGTCCAGCTGCCAAATGATAATATCTGAGGCTATCTCTAATGAGCTACTTAAAATAGTTTTGAAAAAGAAGAAAAACTAAAAAGAAGAAAAGAAAAAGGAAAAAAAAAAAACAAGGAAAATAAAGAAATCCCTTTTTAGAGCCTTTTCCCAGCCCCTAAGATTCACAGTTAAGAGCTGGAGTTGGTATTCAGTTATGTGAACCCCTATTCTTGGGACACAGCCCATGTCCAGAAATCTGAGTTCAGCCAACTCCAAAAGTCTCTGTCTTTATTCTTTTTAATTTTATTTCATTGTATTTTTTTCTGTCAGTCCTGCTTCCTCTCTGACAAGATTAAAGCCACAGTTGTAGATTTGCTGAGCTACTTTCCCTTGATCCCAGTAGAGACTACTTAAAGTTATGCCCTATAGGGAATTACCTCCTTCACCTGATCTGTTACTCTCAGACATAGTTTATTTCCACCCTTTCCTGGGGCAGTGTTGAAACCTGAGAGTTCCAACAGCTCTAATGGGCTATTGAAAAGTAAAAAATAAAAAAAAATAAAGAAACAGAGAGAAAAAAGAAAACTCTTTTCATAGCTGAACCCCAGCTCCCTGGGTTTGCTAACAAGAGTTGGATTTGGTACCCATTTCATTGTGCCCCTTCTTCTTAAGGCTCAGTCTTTTTCCAGTATTCTGAGCTCCTCTGACTCCAAAAGTCTCTCTCTCTCCCTCTCTCTCTCTCTCTCTCTCTCTCTCTCTCTCTCTCTCTTTCTCTCTTTTTTGGTTGCTAGCTCCACCTCTTCTCTGCTAGGGAAAAAATTCCTGGTTCCTTTCATGCTTGCTCTTGAGTTATCTGTGCTTGGAGCTTTTTTACTCAGCAATCTGAATTTGTTAATTAACTCTGCCATTGGAGCCTGATTGAGCCACCCTCCTTGCTTCCAGCAGAGATGGCTTTGTTTTCCCTCAGGGAACCAGCTCAAAGAGACTCCACCATGTCATTTGGGGAGGGGCACCAGTCCCCTGGCTGGGAAAACTTACAGTTCTTCATTGAAATCTCAGCCATACCATCATTCCAGACTGGTGTATGATGTGTGTCCAGTCACAGAAGTCCCCCAAACAGTTGTTCCAGACAATTCCTGGCTATTTACCATCTGTCCTAGGGGAATAACTAAATTCCTTACCTCACCATGCTTCCATCTTGCCCCCTGTCCCTATACTGATCATTTTTGAAATCCAGGATCTTTGAACCAGCAAAATTTAAGTTTCCTTTGTTACAATTTGGCACAAGCCATTGCATTACTTAAAAAAAACTTCCTTATCCCTACTCAGGTTTTCTGGTTTGCTAATGCCATTATGTAAAGTACCAGAAATGGATTGGCTTTTATAAAGGAGGTTTATTTGGTTACAAAGTTACAGTGTTAAGGCTATAAAAGTGTCCAAGCTAAAACATCAGCAATAGAGTACCTTCACAGAAGAATGTCCAATGGTGTCAGGAACACCTCTGTTGTCTGGGAAGGCATGTGGCTGGCATCTTCTTCCTTTGATCCCAGGTTGTGTTTCAAAATGGCTTTATCCTAGGATGTTTCTCTCTAGGTGTCTGGGGGTATTCTCTTAGTTTCTTCCAGGCAAACTCTGGAGTAGCAAAAATCTACTTTCAGTGGCTATCTTCAAAATGTCTCTCTTGGCTGTAGCAGTGATCTCCTTCTGTCTGAGCACTTATAGGTCTCCTGTGATATAACCAAGACTCATGCTGAATGAGAGGGGCCACACCTCCATGGAAATAGTCTAATCACAGATGGGTGGGTCACTTCTCCATGGAAACAAACTAATCCAAAGATTCCAACCTAATCAACACTAATACATGTGCCCCCACAAGACTGCATCAAAGAACATGATGTTTTGGAGGATGTAATACATCCAAACCAGCACAGAAGGCATTTATTATCTTCAACACATGGCTTCCATTTCTGGAGGTCAGGTGGATTCTCCTGTTATCATTTCCCAGCAAGAAGGAATGCAAAAAGGAGAAATGGAAAGCAATAAGTTTTCTTTTTCAAGATGTTATCTGGGAGTTGCCAGTATTCTTTTTACTCAACAATTGAGATTGTTGTCACCTAGCCACAAGGAAAACTAACAAATATATTTTATATACATACTGTCTTGGGTTCAAGATCAGGGGTGAGTGTTGCTAACAAATGCAAGATGGATACCGAGTGATGATTAGCAGTTTCTTCCCCACTGGCCATTTGAATAGTAATGTATACCATTTTCCCCATAGTTCAAACTTGCTTGTACTTTCTCCAAAAGTATAATCCAAATTTCCAGCTATTTATTTCTTTCTGCCCAATAACCAGGATCTCTCAGCAATGTGCAGTGCTCTCCATTTGCTCTGGATGTTACCCCTCTAGGTCTGGTAGCTTATACATTAATAGATAAACTACATCCCTCACTGTCCATTTCTGTCTCACACACACACAGACACACACACCCCACATTTAATATACAGAGTAATGGCAATAAAATTGAACCAAGTAATGGCAACAACAAGAAAAAAAACTCTCATTTGGTGATTGGTAGTTGGGAAGAACAGGAAATACAGAGCATTTGTTACAGAATAGCAATGCTTAACTCCTGCTGGGCAAGAATTACAGACTTTCTAACTTACTACTGGAAAAAGTTACTTGGCTATACCATAATTCTTTTCTTATTTGTCCCTTGTCCCCCTTGGTTTTGGGCTTGCTTTCTGAAAGTTTCTTCCATGTCCATTATGTGGTAATTTTTCTTAATCATTCAGGCTTTTATTTATTTACATTGTTGGGTCCATTTTCCTCAAATTAACTGAGGCTGCATGAAACTGTATGAAAGAATAAAACAACCTTTCATGGCAAAGAAACACCATAAAATGGTAGTTGCCACTAGGCTGATTCCTATTGTCTAGATGAGAAATATTAGTGAGATGCTTTAGAAAAAAGCTCTGGGCAGCAGTTTTATCTCCTTTGGATAGTTATATAGAAAAAAATAGCTTTTCTAATGCCAAGAGACACCCAGAAACTAGACTCACATTCAACTGAAATTCAAGCCAAAGAATGACAAAGCTTCCCTTGAGAAAAATGTGTTCCAGTCCATCTCTGTCTTCAACCTGGATAATTCTTTTCTTTCTTCATTTGTATCTTTTAGAAATTTTCTAAAAGCAACAAGAAGAAGCCATACCAAGCATAAAATACTTAGATTTCCAGAACCACCTCCTCTATATTTACACAACTGGGAAGCATGTGGTTTGCCTTCTATACTGTGGTATCTGATTTACCATATATTTGTCATAATATAACAAGAGTCACATTCTTTTCAGCCTAATTTTTTTTGTCCTTGATACTCACAGCCCACCTGGGAAATGAGTGCTTCATTTGAATTTTTATTAGGGCAGCATGACATTTATGAGTTCAAAATTATTTATTATTTATAGTGTAGCTTAAGTTGCTATAACAATTGTACACCAAATTATGGTGGGTCAAACAAAAGAGAATTTAATTTCTCTTTCATATAAAAGTCCAGAGGGATATGAAGGTTCCAGGTGGTGAGATGACTCTGTTCCAAAAGGTGATCCAGGTATCCAGGCTAGTGGAGCCACTCTGCTCTCCTTAGCATGTAGTTTCCGTATATAATGTGCTATTTGTTGCTAGCTCTCAGAAACAAGGCAAGGAAAGAGAGAAATATGAGGATAATTTATTTTCTAAGGATGTGAACTTGAACTTGTTCATATTACTTCATCTTTCACTTCATCTGTGCCAAACAAGATGCAAGAAAACCTGGGAAACTTAGTCTCTCCTGGGTCATCAGTTTGTCCTGCTAAAATTCAGTGGGGAGTAGGATTAATTCTAAAGTTATGAAGGCAAATGTGATATTAGAAACAATTAATGGTTTCTGCCACATCAACTTACAGGATGGGTACATTCTTTTACAGTTCATGTTCTCTATGTAGAAAATATACTTGGATTAAGGCCCAGAACCTAACTTTTAAACACCCCTGATAGCCAATTTCTCTGTGTACTCACTCTAAGGGGTTGAGGTAGTTTAATGTTCTGACCATCTGCTATTCACCCCATTGGCAAAGAAATAGTTGTGTAACCTAAATTGAATAAATGGAAGAGCATACAAGATCTGACAATGGACAGATGAGATTAAAACAGATTGTTAGTCACATATACTCACAGACTGGGGGAAGAAGACACTACATACCATTAGGGCCACATGGAGGTTACACTTATGGACAGAATGAACCAGCAGAGAAAGGGTTTGTAGAGTCAAGAGACTGAGGTGAACCCTGGCTCCCACAGGAAGATGTGCTTGACTTGTTTGAACTTCACGGGCAGGCAGGGTGTTGGATCCTGTTAGATTGAGGAGTGGGTAGGCTGTATCTTGTCTGATTGATAGGAATACTAGCCAGGTAGGGAGCATTCCCAGCTGAGTTGAGAAAATATCTGGTAAGTGTAGTGGAAGTCACAGCTAGGACTATCTGTTTACAGTTCACTAAGGGAGTTATATGTTTTCTTAAACTTGGCTAGATAAATGAAGTCTGTTCTGTGGATCTAATCTACACTGGGTTGTATCCTATGATTTATACTGAACATGCAAATATAAAGAAGTATATATTGGCCACAGGTCTAGCTGTAGTCTCCAATACACATTTAGTAATTTTAGATTTATTTTAGCCTCAATATATCTTACTCCTATGCTTATGTATCATTTGATTCTAAATTTGGCATGGAAGAGGCATATAATTTGTCGGCTCCCTCAAACTTCAAAATCTCCCATAGAATATCTCCTATCCTTTAACATAGCTCTCCAGCCCAGTAGTGGATCTATTGCTTTACTAAAAATTTTCAATGGTCTTCATTTTGCCTTATTCCATGGGCATCTTTCAGGCCTCAATTTAGTCAACCTCTTAGTAGTTCTTAACAGAGTTAGTTACTCCTTCCTTATTTAATTACTTTCATCATTGTTTACATGATTTATACTCCCTTATACTACTATTAACTCAATTGTTGATCTTTTCTCTCTCTGTTGTTCTTTATTCAAACTGTAATTATTGTCACTGAGAGTTTGGTTCTGAGATCTGTTTCTAAATTGCCTCTGTGGTATATTGAATTATTGTTTGCAAATATTTATTCACCCTTTCTCCTTTGAAAACCACTTCCCAATGAAAGATTATAAGTTTTTATCCCACTAATGCTGAACTTGGCTAAGGAACTTATTTTGGCCAGGTTAACATGAGTAGATCTGCCATATGGCATATCTGAGCAGAATCTGTAAATACAGTGGCATGGCTTAACTTGAGTTCTTTTGCCTTTCCCCTCTGCTATGCTGCTATGAGAAAGGCTGTTTCTTATATTAGGGATGTTCCTTTAGTCTGAGTTACAGAATTAAAAGAGTCATGTAAAAGATAAAAAATTGCTTCACAGACTAGAGCAGAGGCAAGTCATCCCACAGAATGCATGTAAAGTGATTGAGAGTATACCTGAACTGTTGTAGATCAGTAAGGCTTTGTAGCTGTTTGTTACACAGCATAGACAATCAAAAGGTGTCTAATACAAACATTGGCATCTAGAACTGTGATGCTTCAATGACAAAAATATTAATAAATATAAGATTGGCTTTGGGGTCAGTGGGAGGTAGGAAAAAATCTTGTTATTAGAGCCTGGAAAAATGATGATCCATATTATGCAGTGGGAAACATTTAGTAAAATCATTGTGATAACTTTGAAGACAGATAATATTTCTATGAAATTGTGACTTTGACAAATGAGATATGGAAAATAAACATTATTATTAGAGTCAATTATTAAGCTGTATTTGACAAAATGCTACAAGCAAGTGGTGAAGTCTGGAAAAAACAACATCTGATTTCAAGAGAGAGAAAAATGAAATAAGAGAGTTCTGAACAACTTAAACTTGCATGTTTGCAAATAGAATGGGTTATCTCCTCTGAGTATTAAATGAATAATTGGGAAATAGTTTGATTCCCAAAGTCTGCTGAAAATGAATCCTTATGTCAAAGACCAAAAAATGTCATAACCATTAAGACCTACACTCAAGGAAAAGCACAAATCATATTCATGGCTGGACCATCTCTTGTTATAATATTAGAATAGGTTACTTCCTGAATTTTGTTTATTATTTCATGGGCTATGGCAAATCTTTTAAGTAGGGAAAAATTAATTGGGGAAATCAAACTAAGGGCCTTGTCTAATAAAATCCAAATATACTGAGAATACTTGCAAATTAATCTGAAGATAAAGACATGTCTCAAAAGTAATTTTTATTGTGGCTATTAGAGTGTTGAGCTAATTAACATCAAATAGATTAAAAAACACATTTTGGGGGAATTTCTACTTTTAAAATCATTGCAAACCTATATTAAAAGACTGTGATAGGGTGATGTCATCAACATGGCAAATATAAGTCATCACCTGGAAAAGTGTCCCCTAATAAAAGGACCAATTCCACATTTTGGGAATTCTGAAAGATGATAGAGACTGGAGAAGGAACCCACAAATGCTAAATTGATGAAAAAGAAAAGTAGTCTCCAAGATCAGGAAGGAGATAATCTTCCCAGACTTGCCAGTCTGGGCTCCTCCCCATTACTTGGTCCTAGACAGCATGGGAGTCATATAGAAGCAGCAAAGCCTGGGTCCCTCCTGTCATGCATGCAAACTAAAGAGCCATGCATGGAAGCAACATAAAACTGCATGTATATCAGGGCATAGGAACCTAAATCCATAGAGACCCAGAATAGAACACAAGCTAGTGAGGGATGTTGCTTACAAAAAAAGGCCACCAGGTGTGGGGAGGGAGACAATGGTGAAACTGTTGCCAAGAGGTGCACACATTCAGGAGATGTTCACTGGGCAACCTAAATGCAAATGGACTTTTCTGGATTGACCCCATCTGGGTCTCCAATTTGGGTTACCCTAATGGGGAAGAAACTAGAAGCAGAAAAGCCTCACAGTAAAAAACAAATGTAAGAAACTGAATTGCTGAAAACAGGGCAGGTCCCAGAACTAAAAAACATGAGGAAAATGGGACTCTGAGTAAGGGAGAGAACTTAAGCAAAACAGGGCTGGGAAGAAAATTCTATAAAAAAACAGGCAGAACAGATGAAGATTCCCAGAGAAGTAACAGAGGAAAGGAAGCTTTCTCTTGGAAGTGAAACAATTGCACAAAAAGTGCAATCTTAAAAATTGTACCATGTATCCAGGACAAGAATCAGATTAAAAAGAGCTGAGAAAAATCTAACAAGTTAAACATGGTCTATGCTAAATTTCCAAAATAATTTGAGCCAAGAATCTGTAGAAGATCCTTAATACAATGCCGATCAATAATATAACACCCCAGACAAGAAGGAGAAACTGACCTTCAGAGTTAATTCATCAAAATAATCTGATGCCAGACATCAGAAAAAAATTACCAGCCATACTAAGAAACAGAAAGATATGATTCAACCAAAGGAACAAGTTAAAACTTCAGAGGAGGCAGAATATGGAACAACTAATCAAAGAAGTTCAGACAAATCTCCTAAATCAATTCAAGGAGATGAAGGAAAATATGGAAGCTAAAGGATAATAAGAAGACAATATATGAGCATAAAGAAGACTTTTAAAGTTTAAAAAGAAACATACCAGAAGTCATGGGGATGAAAGGCTAAATAATGGAGATTAAAAATATGCTAGAGAGATATAAAAATGGAATTGAAATGGCAGAAAAATCAGTGAACTAGAAATAACAGTCAGAAGAACAGATACAGAAAAGAACAGAAAAAAATGAGCAGTGTTTCAGGGACTTGAGTGACAGCATGAAGAGCACGAACATATGCATCACAGTCCCAGGAGGAGTAGAGAAGGGAAAAGAGGTAGAAAAAATATTTGAGGAAATGATGGCAGAAAATTTCCCAACTCTTTTGAAAGACATAAGTATATATGTCCAAGAAGCACAACATACTCCAAACACAATAAATCCTAATAGACTTACTCTGAGACACATACTAATCAGAATGCCAAATACCAAAAAATAGAGAATTCTGAAAGCAGAAAGAGAAAAGTGATTCATCACATACAAGAAATCCTCAATAAGAATAAGTACTGACTCCCCATCAGCAACCATGGAGGCAAGAAGGCAGTGGTATGATATATTTAAAGTACTGAAAGAGAAAAACTGTCAGCAAAGCTGTCCTTCAAAAATGAGAGAGAGTTTAAAACAGTCACAGATAGACAGCATCAGAGAGAGTTCATCAACAAAAGATCTGCTTTATGAGAATTACCAAAGGAAGATCTGCAGGTTGAAAGGAAAAGACAGAAGAGAGGGATTTAGAGTAGTGTGAAAAAATGAAGATCTTCAGTCAGGGTAAATAAAAGGGTAAACACAAAACCCAATAGTATTTTATCCTCAATATACAACTGTTTCAGTTTGCTAAAGATGCTGGAATGCAATATATCAGAATTGGGCTGGATTTTAAAAATGGGGATTTATTAGGTTACAATTTACAATTCTAAGGCCAAGAAAAATGTACAAATTAAGTCATGAACAAAAGGATACCTTCTCTGAAGAAAGGCTGCAAGCACCAGGTTTCCTCTGTCACATGTTAAGGTACATGGCAGTGTCTGCTGGTCCTCTCCTGGGCTATTGTTTCAGTGACCCCCTCTATGAGCTCCTGTGGGACCTTCTTGCTTCTCTGGGCATTTCTCTCTTTCTCTCTCTCTCCCCCTCCCCCTCCCCCACACCCTCTCTCTCTTTCTCTCTCTCTCTCTCTCTCCCTCTGACATATCCCCCAAAATGTCTCTGTCATTTGTCCTCTCATAAAGGACTCCAGTAAAAGAGTAAGATCCAACTGTATCCTTTACTTCCTATAAAAAATCAGAATACAACTGAACAAGAAAGACAGATTTGCTAATAATGGACATGCAAAATATAAAGAAGTAAGTGATGGTTAGGTTCATGTGTGAACTTGGCCAGGTGATGGTACCCAGCTGTCTGGTCAAGCGAGCACTGGTCTAACTGTTGCAGTGAGGATGTTTGTGGCTGGTTAATAAACCAACAAACTGGTTTATTAAATCATTAGTCAATTGGCTGCAACTGTCACTGATGATGTCAATGAAGGACATGTCTTCCACAAAGAGAGAATGCAGTCAGCTGGATTTAATCCAATCAGTTGAAGACTTTTAAGTGAGACAGATAGAGGACATTCACTACTTCTTTGGCTGAGCAGCAAAGTGTTTCCTGAGAAGTTCGTTGATGTTGCCAGTTCATTTCCTGAGGAGTTTATTGAGTGTGTTCAATGAAGTTGCCAGTTTGTTTCCTGGGGAGTTCATCAAACATCTTCATTGGAGTTGCCAGTTTGCTGCCTACCCTATGGAATTTGGACTCGTGCATACCCACAGTTGTGTGAGACACTTTTATAAATCTTATATTTATAGATGTCTCTCATTGATTCTGTTTCCCTAGAGAACCCTAACTAATATAACTTGGTACCAGAAGTGGGGTTGTTCTTGAGAAACAGAGTCTTAAAATTGGCTTTTACAATTTGTTTTCTACTCTGATTAGATTCAAAGGCACTAATGACTCCATTTCCAATATCCAAGATTGCACTGGCAGTCCATGGCATGAGTTGGCAATGGAGGTATGCAAAATACCATTTTATTCTCCTAATCATACTCTTGTATGAAGCAAGGCTCTTGGTGACAGTGTTTTTGACACCTTCACAGAGTTTTGCAGAATTAAGGGGTATAATGATGTTGGCTGCCTGCTCTTGGATATGTTGGATAAAGTTATAAGGGAAAAGGATGAGCTAAAGGCTTCAAATTTAAAATTTAAGCACTGTATGACAGATATAAAGGTTTCTATGTGGGTCCTGAAAGAAAATCTTATTTCCTGTGGCCAAAAACTTGAGATTTCTGAAAACCAGATGCAGACTCTCATTGTGTGAGTAGCAGATTTACAACATAAACTAAAATCTCAGACTCTCAGTGTGTGTGCTGTTAAAGTAAAGGCATTAATTGGAAAAGAATGGGATCCTTAAACTTGGGATGGGGACATATGTATTGATAATAATGCCACTGAGGACATTGAAACTCTGGATTCTGCTGAGTCAATGTTAGATTTACCTGTAGTGGGCTGTCCTGAGGAAACAGTTCCTCCACCTCCATTCTGCCCTGAGGAAACAGCTTCTCCACCACCAGTCTGCCCTAAGGAACCTGCCATCCATACTCCACCTAAAGAGATTAACCCTTCAGTGCCTGCTAATCCTGTAATCACCTCCCCTGAGGAGGCAGCCCTCACTCCTTTGTCTGGAGAGATTAATCCTGTTTTACAAGATGAGAATGCAACAGGATGTCCTGAGGTAAATGGCTTGAGGGATACTTCTAATTCTTTTCATGACCCACCTCCACCACCAGACTTTGCTTCAAGACCTATAACTAGACTGAAGTCCCAACAGGTTCTGAAGGCTGAGGTAGAAAGTGTGACCCATGAGGAATTATGCTATACTCCAAAAGAACAGTATGAGTTTTCCAACTTATACAGACAGAAACCAGGGGAATATGTGTGGGAATGGATATTAAGGGTGTGAGATAATGGTGGAAGGAATATTAAGTTGGATCAGGCTGAATTTACTCCCACTAAGCAGAGATTCTGCATTCAATGTTGTAGGTCAAGGGGTCAGAAAGGGCATTAACAGTTTGGGTGGTTGGCTGAAACATGGATCAAAAGGTGGCTGGCACTACTGGAGGTTGAAATGCCAGAACTGCCCTGGTATAATGTAGAGGAGGGGATTCAAAGACTTAGAGAGATTGGAATGTTAGAGTGGAATTTTCATGGAAGAGCTGCTCACACACCCCTGGAATGTCCAGGGGACACACCTTTTACCAGGACTGTGAGGAATAAACTTGTGAGACTAGCTCCATCATCTCTGAAGAGCTCTGTATTTGCCCTTCTCTGTAGGTCAGATATTACTGTAAGAAATGCTGTCACTGAGCTGGAATACTTAAACACAATGGGGATAATTGGATCCCCAGTCAGCAGAAGACAAGTGGCTGCAGTTAATTGCCACAGACAAGGTGGGCATGGCTACCATAATGAAAAACAGGCTCAAAGCGGCAATCAAAATAATATGACTTGAAGAGACTTATGGCATTGGCTATTAGATCATGGAGTACCAAGTAGTAAAATAGATGGGCAATCAACTAAATTCTTGTTTCAACTATATAAGTAGAAGAATTCTAGGTCAAGTGAACAAAAGTCTCCCTTGAACTACAAAAACAGACAGTCACAGCCCCTTAATCAATTCCCAGGCTTGAGACAGTTTACAAATCCAGAGCCCCTTGAATGAGGGGAAGGCCAGGTACCCACGGGGAAGGACCCTGTTTCACTGCCAAAGATTTATACTGTTAATCTTCCTCCCAGCGTTCCCCAGGGGGACCTATGGCCTTTTACCAGGGTAACTGTGAAACTGGGGAAAAGGAAATGATCAGGTATTTTGTGGATATTAGACACTGGTTCAGAAGAGACATTAATTCCAGGAGACCCAAAATGTTACTCTGGTCCACCAGTCAGAGTTTGGGCTTATGGAGTTCAGATGATTGATGGAGTTTTAGCTTAGGGCAATCTCACAGTGGATCCAGTGGGTCCCTGGACCCATTATGTGATTATTTCCCCAGTGCTGGAATGCATATTTGGAATAGACATACTCAGCAATTGGCAGAATCCTCATGATTGGTTCCCTGACTTGTGGAGCAAGGGCTATTATGGTGGGAAAGGCCAAATGGAAGCCACTAGAACTGCCCCTGCCTAGCAAAATCATAAATGAGAAGCAATGCTGGATTTCTGGAGGGATTGCAGAGATAAATGCCACTCTGAAGGACTTGAAAGATGCAAGGGTGGTGATTCCCATCACATCTCCATTCAACTCTCCTATTTGGCCTGTGAAGAAAACAGATGGGTTTTGGAGGATGACAATGGATTATTGTAAGCTTAACCAGGTTGTGACTCCAATTGCATCTGCTGTTCCAGACATGGTATCATTGCTTGAGCAAATCAACACATCCCCTGGTATCTGGTATGCAGCTATTGATCTGGCAAATGCTTTTACTCAGTAGGTGCCAGTAAGGACCACCAGAAACAGTTTGCATTCATTGGGCAAGACAAGCAGTTTACATTCACTGTGCTACCTCAGGGTTATATCAACTCTCCATCCCTATGTCATATTATTGTCTGCAGTGATCTTGATCATTTCTCCCTCCCACAGGACATCACACTGGTCCATTATATTGATGATATAATGTTGATTGGACCAGTTTAGCAAGAAGTAGCAACTACTCTAGATTTGTTGGTAAGGTATTTGCATGGCAGAGGATGGGAGATAAATCTTACAAAAATACAGGGGCCTTCCACCTCAGTAAAATTTCTAGGTGTCCAGTGGTGTGGGGCCTATTGAGATACCACTTCTAAGGTGAAGGATAAGCTGATGCATCTGGCCCCTCCTATGACCAAAAAAGAGACACAACACTTAGTTGGCCTCTTTGGATTTTGGAGACAACATATTCCTCATTTGGGTGTGCTACTCTGGCCCATTTACTGAGTGACCAGAAAAACTTCTAGTTTTGAGTGGGGACCAGAACAAGATGAGGCTCTATGACAGGTCCTGGCTGCTGTGCAAGCTGTTCTGCCACTTGGACCGTATGATCCAGCTGACCCAATGGTTCCGGAAGTGTCAGTGGCACATAGAGATGCTGCTTGGAGCCTTTGGCAGGTTCCAATAGGAGAAACACAATGCGGGCCCTTAGGATTCTGGAATAAAGCTTTACCATCTTGTGCAGGTATCTACTCTCTATTTCAGAAATAGCTGTTGGCCTGCTACTGGACCCTAGTAGAGACAGAATACTTAACCATGGGCCACCAAGTTACCATGAGACCTGAGTTACCTACCATGAGCTTGGTGTTGTCTGACCCACCAAGCCATAAAGTTGGGCACGCACAGCAGTACTCCATAATAAAATGGAAATGGTATATGCGAGATAGAGCTTGTGCCAATTTGATATATTATGTCCCCCAAAACACCATTATTTTTGATGCAATCTTGTGTGGGCAGACATATTAGTGTTGATTAGGTTTTGCATCCTTTGGGTGTTTCCATGGAGATGTGAGTCAATCAACTGTGGACAAGGTCTTTGTTTGGATAATTTCCATGGAGGTGTTGCCCCACCCATTCAGGGTGGGTCTGAATTAAATTACTGGAGCACTATATAAGCTCAGACAGAAGAAGCTAGATTGCTACAGCCAATATGAACACTTTGAAGAATGCACTGGAACTGAGAGAGGAGCTTCAGCTTCCAGAGGCATTTTGGAGATGGCCTTTGAAAGCAGACTTCTGATCTACAGAAGCTAAGAGAGGACAAACACCCCAAGATCAACTGAGAGTGATATTGTTGAGGAGCTGCAGCCTAGAGAGGAACGTCCTGGGAGACAGCCATTTTGAAACCAGAACTTTGGAGCAGACACCAGCCACATGCCTTCTCAGCTAACAGAGGTTTTCTGGACACCATTGGCCATTCTCCAGTGAAGGTAACTGATTGCTGATGTGTTATCTTGGACACTTTATGGCCTTAAGACTGTAACTGTGTAACCAAATAAATCCCCTTTTATAAAAGGCACTCCATTATTGGTGCTTTGTATTCTGGTGGCATTAGCAAACAAGAACAGATCTCTAGTGGGTCCTGAAGGCAAAAATAAGTTACATGAGGAAGTGGCCCCAATGCCCATGGCCCCCACTCTTTCCACCTTACCTTCTCTTTCCCAGCCCACAGCTATGGCATCTTGGGAAATTTCTTACAATCAGTTGACTGAGGAAGAGAAAACTTGGACCTGTTTTACAAATGGTTCTGTATGATATGCAGGCACCACCCGAAAGTGGACAGCTACAACACTCTGGCCCCTTTCTGGGATGTCTCTGAAGGACAGTGGTGAGGGGAAATCCTCCCAGTGGGCAGAACTTTGAGCAGTGCACCTGGTTGTTCACTTTTCTTGGAAGGAGAACTGGCCAGAGGTGTATTTGTATACTGATTCCTGGGCTGTTGTTAATGGTTTTGCTGGATGGTCAGGGACTTGGAAGGAACATGATTGGAAGATTGGTGACAAAGAAGTCTGGGAAAGGGGCATGTGGATAGACCTTTCTGAGTGGGCAAAAAACATGAAGATATTTGTGTCCCATGTGAATGCTCACCAGAGGGTGACTTCAGCAGAAGAAGATTTTAATAACCAAGTGGATAAAATGACTCGTTTGGTGGATACCAATCAGCCTCTTTCCTGGCAACTCCTGTCATTGCCCGATAGGCTCAGAAGCAAAGTGGTCATGGTGGTAGGGATGGAGGTTATGCATGGGTTCAGCAACATGGACTTCCACTCACCGAGTCTGATCTGGCCACAGCCACTGCTGAGTGTCCAATCTGCCAGCAGCAGAGACCCACACTCAGTCCCTGATATGGAACCATTTCCCGAGGTGATCAGCCTGCTACCTGGTGGCATGTTGATTACATTGGAACACTTCTAACATGGAAGGGACAGTGATTTATTCTCACTGGAATAGATACATACTCAGGATATGGGTTTGCCTTCCCTGCATGCAATGCTTCTGCCAAAACTACCATCCATGGACTTACAGAATGCCTTATCCACTATTGTGGCATTCCACACAGCATTGCTTCTGACCAAGGAACCTTCTTCACAGCAAATGAAGTAAGGGAATGGGCACATGCTATGGAATTCTCTGGTCTTACCATGTTCCCCATAATCCAGAGGCAGCTGGGTTGATGGAACAGTGGAATGGCCTGTTGAAGACTCAATTATGGCACCAACTAGGTGGCAATACATTGCAGGGCTGGGGCAGTATTCTCCAAGAGGCTGTGTATGCTCTGAATCAGTGTCCACTCTATGGTGATGTTTCTCCCATAGCCAGGATTTACGGGTACAGGAATCAAGGGGTGGAAAAAGAAGTGGCACCACTATCACTCCTTGTGATCCACTAGGAAAAATTTTTGCTTCCTGTCCCTGCAAGCTTAAGCTTTGTTGGTCTACAAGTCATTGTTCCAAAAGGAGGAGTGCTTCCACCAGAAAACACAATTATCTCATTGAACTGGGAGTTAAGACTGTCACCTGGCCACTTTGGGCTTCTTATGCATCTGAATCAACAGGCAAGGAAGGAGATTACTGTACTGTTTGCGGTGAGTGATCCTGACTATCAAGGGGAAATAGCACTGCAACTACACAATGGAAGTAAGGAAGAGTTTTCCTGGAATACAGGAGATCCCCTAGGGCATCTCTTAGTACTACCATGCCCTGTGATTAAATTCAATGGAAAACTGCAACAACCCAATACAGGCAGGACTATCAATGGCCAAGAAACTTCAAGAAAGCAGGTTTGGGTCACCACACCAGGCAAAGAACCATGGCCAGCTAAAGTGCTTGCTGAGGGTTAAGGGAACATGTAATGGGTAGTGGAAGAAGGTAGTGATAAATATGAACTATGGCCAAGTGACCAGTTACAGAAAAGAAGACTATGATGGCATGAATACTTCCTCCTTGCTTAGTTGTATGTTTGTATTTGTAAAGCAAATATCTTTGCTTTCTTCTCTGTCTTATCCCCTTATTATAAGACATAAGCTGCATTGTTAACTTTGCTACACTTAAGCTAAAAAAATCAATTTTAAGAGTTAATGTTACCCAGGGACTTGCATCATATTCTGGAGAGATTTGGTACATTTCTGGTTGTACACTGCAGAGTGGAGTATTCTTAGGCAAAATATATGTCTGTTATTGTTTTCTACTTAGCGATAAAGTATGGTTTTAGGTGATGTTTATAACTACCAAGTTGAACAAGGGGTGGACTGTGATAGTTAGGTTCATGCATCAACTTGGCCAGGTGATGGTACCCTGCTGTCTGGTCAAGCAAGCACTGGCCTAACTGCTGCTGCAAGGATGTTTGTGGCTGGTTAATAAACTAACAGTCTGGTTTATTAAATCATCAGTCAATTGGCTGCAGCTCTGACTGATGATGTCAACAAAGGACATGCCTTCCACAAAGAGAGAATGCAGTCAGCTGGATTTAATTCAATCAGTTGAAGACTTTTAAGTGAGACAGATAGAGGACCTTCACTACTTCTTTGGCTGAGCAGTGAAGTGTTTCCTGAGGAGTTCATCAATGTAGCTAGTTCATTTCCTGAGGAGTTCATTGAACACATTCATTGAAGTTGCCAGTTCATTTCCTGAGAAATTCATTGAACACGTTCATTGGAGTTGCCAGTTTGCTGCCTGCCCTATGGAATTTGGACTCGTGCATACCCACAGTTGTGTGAGACATTTTTATAAATCTTATATTTATAGACATCTCTCTTTGATTCTGTTTCCCTAGAGAACCCTAACTTATACAAAGGAATATGGGAACAAAAAACCTATAAAGAAGGGAAAGAAAGGGATATGGTAGCAGAGAACATGCATACTATTGAAGTTAAGCTAGTGTCTTTTCAAATTAGTGGATTATATATGTATGTTGTGTAATACAAACTTCATAGAAAATATTTTAAAATATAAAAAACAAATGAGAAAAGAATCAGATACATCACAAAAGATCAGTTATAGAGAAAAGGAGCTGGTAATAAAAGTGAGTCAAAAAAGATATGACATAAAATCAAAGGACAAAATGGCTGAAATAAGTACTACTTTTACAGCAATAACTCTGAATGTTAATGAATTAAACTCCCCAATCAAAAGACAAAGAGTGTCAGAATGGATAAAAAAGAATGATCCACTTATATGTCATTTACAAGATACTCACCTTAAACTTAAAAACCAATAGGTCAAAAGTGAAAGGATGAAAACAGGTATTCCATGCAAGTAGTATCCAAAAAGAATCTCAGTAGCTATATTAATATCAGACAAAATAAGACTTTACGTCAAAAGCTGTTACAAAAGACAAAGAAAGACACTATATATTAATAAAAGAGGCAATATATCATGGGGAAATAACAATCATAAATTTTTATGCAACTAACCATGGTGCCCCAAAATATATGAGGCAAGCACTTGCACAACTGAAGGGAGAAATAGACACCTCATCTATAATCATTGGAGACTTCAATACACCAGTCTCTTCAACAGATAGAACATCTAGACAAGGATCAATAAGGAAGCATAGAACTTGAATTATAGGGTAAATGAAATAGACCTAACAGACATGTACAGAACATTGCACCCTAATACAGCAGGATAAACATTTCTTTCAAGTGAACATGGATCATTCTCCAGGATATACCACATGTTTGATTAGAAAATAAGTCTCAATAAGTTTTAAAATATTGAAATTATACAAAGCATCTTCTCTTACCATAATGGAATGAAGCTGGAAATCAATAATAGGCAAAGAACTGGAAAATTAAAAAATATTTGGAACTAAATAACCTATTCTTAGGTTGTGTAGTCTATGCATCTGGTTTTCTTGGTTACCCCAATCAGATTTTCCTATAATAGAATGGGTTCAGATCTCAGAATGGGGTTTTATTCAGTTTCAAGTTTCTCTGAGGTTGTGTCTTAGAAGATTGACAGATTTTCCTGGAAGCCTTTAGCCATAGTGCTTTTCCTAACCTGCCCAGCATGTGGCTCCTCTTAGTCTGTCACTCCAAATTGGTGTAAGGAGTTTTGGCCCCTTTAGTTTTCAACTTAGGTTTTTTCTGGTTTGATTGTTTCTCCTCAGGACCTGGGGTCTGGGTTCGGAAGGGAAGGCCAGCACTAGAGCTGGGCCCCACCCCTTCCTCTTAGGGAAGATACACCCCCTAGGGAGTTATCTTCTGTATTTGAGTAGCTCCTTTGTCTCTCTGACACTGTTATCTCCAGCCCTGTCTGGTTCGAATCCCTGCAAACTGAAAATGGCCGAGTCTTTCTCCACTGAGCCACTCAGGTTGAGACAGAGAAAAAGGGAAAGAAAGCCCCCTTTCAGAGCCAGTCCATGGCCCCCCAGTTTCACCCATCAGTATGAGAGAACACCTGTCTTCTAGGCTCCCTTTCCCAGGGCACAGGCTTTTTCTGGCTCTTTAAGGTCAGTCATCACTAAAAGCCTCTGTCTGCTTGTTAGAGGTTTGTCTATGTTTGTAGCTTGTATTCAGTGGCTTTTTCTGGCTCTTTAAGGTCAGTCATCACTAAAAGCCTCTGTCTGCTTGTTAGAGGTTTGTCTATGTTTGTAGCTTGTATTCAGTGGTCCACATTTGTCAATTAAAACCCAGTTGGAGCTGGGTTTGCAGCTCAGCCTGCTATGGTGGGAGGTGGCTCCCTGCACAGTTCCTCAGTTTTCAGCTGCAGATTTTATACTGTGATCTCAGCCATTCCTCCCAATCCAGATTGGTGTATGATGTGTGGACAGTCATGGTTGTCCCCCAGCAGTTATTCCAGATTATTTACTAGTTGCTCCTGGTTTTTTATTAGTTGCTCCAGGGAACTAACTAAATTCCACTCCTCTCTATGCTGCCATCTTGCCCCTCCTCTGTATTCTATTTTAATTCACACTACCACAAGAACCTAACTCTAACTTCAAACTCATGCTCTTTATATTATATCATATTGCTCACTGTGGGTTTTTAATAATTGTAAGATGAGAGCAAAATTGTCCAAGCCCTTGTGGAACTATTGATGTAAAAGGAAACTGATATTTACATATAACCTGCTATATACTTAGCATCTTCCTATGAACTTCCCATTACTTCATAATTAGTACAGAGCTAATAATCTGGTGAGTAATGTAACTCTTCCAACTATGTGGAAGTCATTGATCATGTTAAATGATTTTTTTATTTAAATAAAGTACTATAGAGTCAAGTTATAAATGGTTACAGAGACATCATAAACTTTGATGAAAATTTTCTTTTTGTTATCTTTTTGGATGATAGCTTTTTCTCCTACAAAAGTCTATTACATAAGAAGTTAGAGTTAATTTTAGTCACCAATATAACCATAGTGTATTCTGAGAAAAAATATTATACATTTGCATATGTGTGTACATGAAGTTTGACTCATAATCTATAGAGAGATAGGATACATATGGATGGATGGATACTGTATAATTCCAAAAATTCTCTCAGGGTGGCCTGGACAGGTCTATTAAATATACTCAGTTTGACTTAATTATCATTGCTGTGAGCCATTTTTTATACCAAGTTGTGCCAATTGAAGTTACAAGTTATCCACAGACTTTCTTATTTGCCATTCATAATAACACATGAAGCAGGCAATGTTATATCCCGCATCTTATGTATTGAAATTGAGGAACAAGGTGCTTAACTAATTTGTTCCCAGTTACATAGCTAAATAGAGGAGCCAGGATTTTAATTCAATTATTTTTTGTATTTTTAAGAAAAATCAGTTTACAGAAAAATCATGCGCAAAATTCAGAGTTCCCGTATACCTCCCATACACATACAGTTTTCCCTATTATTAACACTTTGCATTAGTCTGATACCTTTGTCACAATTGATGAAGCAACTATAATTGTACTATTAACTATAGTCTGTGGTTTACATTAGGGTTTGTTGTTTTCCATGGTGGCTACACCATTTTACATTTCCATAAACAATGAATGGGCATTCCTATTTCTCCATATCCTTTCTAAAACTTATCATTTTCTATTTTTTGATAGCATTCATTCTAGTGGTTATGAAATGATATCTCACTGTGGTTTTGATTTGCATTCCCTAATGGGTGCTTTTTGGCCATTCATATATCTTCTTTGGAGAAACATCTGTTCAAATCTAGCCTACTTTTAAATTGAATTGTTTCTCTTTTTGTTACTGAGTTTTTGGATTTATTTATATATTCTGGATATTAAACTCTTTTCAGATTTGTGGTTTCCAAATATTTTCTCCCATTCTGTAGGTTGTCTAAGAAACCGCTGTCTAACACAAGTTCCTGAAGTTGCTTCCTTATGTTTTCTTCTGGAAGTTTTATAGTTTTGGCTTTTATATTTAGATCTTTGGTTCATTTCAAGTTAATTTTTGTTTATGGTGTGATGAAAGGTTCCACCTTCACTCTTTTGCATATTTATATCTCATTTTCCAAGCATCTTTTTTTGAAGAGATTTTGTCTACATTGAGTTGACTTGGCAACCTTGTCAAAAATCAATTTGCATAGATGTAAGGGTTTATTCTGAACTCTCAATTCAATTCCGTTTGTTTATTGTTTTTCCTTGAGCCAGTACTATGCTGCTTTGACTACTGTAGCTTTGTAATAAGTGTTAAAATAGAGAAGTATGAGCTCTCAAACTCCATTATTCTTTTCCAAGTTCATTTTGAATGTTTGTGGCATTTACCCTCAGATACATCATAATTTAATTTTCCATTTCTGCAAAGAAAGCTATTGGAATTTTGATTGAGATTGTGTTAAATCTGTAAATCCTTTCAGATAGAATTGATGTCTTAATGATATTTTGTCTTCTAATCCGTGTATATGAAAATCCTTCTATTTATTTAAGTCTCTGATTTCTTTCAGCAATGTCTTGCAGTTTTCCATTTATAATTTCTTTACATTCTTGGTTAAATTTATTCCTAGATATTTTATTCATTTAGTTGCTATTGTAAATGGAATATTTTTCTCAATTTAACTCTTCATATTGTTTATTACTAATGTATGGGAACTCTACTGAACTTTGTGTGGTGATCTTTAACTCTCATCTCTGAATTCATTTATTACCTATAATACATTGTCATGTATTTTTCATGATTCTCTTTATATAGGCTCATATAATCTCCAATCAGGGAAAGTTTGTCTTCTTCCTTTCCAGTTTGGATGACTTTTCTTTCTTTTTTTTTCCTAATTTTTATTGCTAGAACTTCCTGTACAATGTTGCATATCAGTGGTGACAGTGGACATCCTTATCTTGTTTCTGATCTTAGAGAGAAATCTTTCAGTCTTTCACAATTAAGTATGATATTAGCTGAGGATTTTTAAAATTTATGTCCTTTGTCATGTTGAAACTTTTCTTTCTATTTGTAGTTCTGAGTGTTCTCATCAAGAAAGGGTGTTGGATTTTGTCAAATCCCTTTTCTGCATCAATGAAGTGATCATGGTGTTTTTTTCCCCTTCATTCTATTAATGTGTAATAAATTGTTTGATTTTTTTTATTGAACCACCCTTACCTATCTCTGATAAATCCCAATTTATAATCATGTATAATTCTTCAATGTACTGTTGGATTTGGTTTGCTACTATATTTGTTGATGACTTTTGCATGTATATTCATAAAGGATTCATAAAGGATAGTTGTCTATAATTTTCTTGTGGTATCTTTACTTGGTTTTAGTATTAAAGTCATGTTGGCTTCATAGAATCAGTTAGGAAATATTCCCTCCTCTTTAAACTTTAGAACACTTTGACCAAGATTGGTGTTCATTCTACTTGGAATGTATGGTAAAATTTATGAGGGAAGCCAGTGGTCTTGGGTTTCTGATTGTTAGGAGATTTTTGATTACAGATTCAATCTCTTCACTGGTTACTGGACTGTTGAGATCTTCTATTTATTCTTGAGTTGGTGTAGGTATTTTTTGCATTTCTATGAATTTGTCCATTTCATCTATGTTACCTAATTTGTTGGCATACATTTGTTCATAGCATCCTTGTATGATCCTCTCATGATCCTTTTTACTACCAACCCTACCCTTTTCTTGTTGTATGTATACCTGGCTATATTATTAAGGTGATATTGACTTCATAGTATCAGTTAGGAAATCTTCCTTCCTCTTTTCTGCATGTTCATGTCTTTCATTCAATTTGAGAAGTTGTCTGCCATTATTTCTTTGAATATTGCTTCTGCCCTTTCTCTCTTTCTTCTCCTTCTGGGACTACTACTACATTTATATTGGTATGTTTGATGATATACTGCTGGTTTCTTAGGGTCTGCTCACTTTCTTTCATCCTTTTTTCTTTCTCCTCTTCAGCTGATTCATTTCATTGTCTTGTCTTCAAATTCATTGATTCTTCCTTCTGCCAGTTCCAATCTGTTGTTGAATCCTTCTAAGGAATTTTCATTTCAGTTATTGTGGTCTTCATCTCCAGTATTTCTGTTTCATTCTTTTTTAAAATTTCTACCTCTTTTGGAGATTCCCATATTACTTACTCATTTCTTTCTTAATATAATTTAGTTCTGCCTCTTGAAGATGTTTTTTTTTTTAAGTCTTTCCCTGGTATATACAAAGTCTGGTCTTTGTTGATGGCTTCTGGATTTTCATCTTATTCCCTTAGATGACCCATTTTTCCCTGTTTCTTTTTTTGTTTTGAAATTCTTCTTTGCACACTGTACATTTTAATATTTTAAGGGTTAACTCTGTGATTTAATCCCTGATCTATTTCTTTAGTTTGTGTACAACTAAGTAATATGGTAGAGATTTCCTTGAGTGTCAGAAGTGAATCAATCAAACCAGTGCAAAAACCCTTTCACAGTCTTTTTAAATTGGTTCTGAGTTGGCTGATGTTCTCCTTCAGCAATTAGTCCTCCTATCAAAGAAGGCCAGCCTGAGGCAAAAGGGAAGTTCCTTTCCATCTTTTCTGAGCCTGTTTCTTGTCCTGGGTTTGTGCTTTCTTATGGCTTTAGGAATTTCCCTGTTTACAGGAATTCCAATGCCCACTATACTTCCTATGAAATAGACTGTCAACCCCTCAGGGCTGCCCTATTGTATTTCTTAAAGCAGGTAATTCTTTGCCCCAGGCCACCTTGACTTAAGTTTCTTACACTGCTTCACCTGTCTGCAAGCTGCTTTTCCCTGCAGGACAATTTCTGGAAGGGTGAGTTGGAGAGCAGCTTTCTGGTTGAGGCTTTCAGCAGATACATTGACATCTACATACAGACACCCAGAATGAGCATAGGGGTTAGGCTACTCCCTCTGGAACAGGGTCAGTGATCCAAAGTGGTAGTGCAGGCTGGGTCCACCCCATGCCAGTGAGGGAGTATAAAGGGTATATTAGGGAAACACAAACCTCTACTATTTTTAATACATTGTTTTATTGATTCTGCCCTTGCTCAATTGCTGCAACCCTTTAGCTAATTTGTGGAGTTTTGAGTTTGCACGCTGGTGCATCTTATCCCCTCATGTTGGTTGCCCAGAAATTGTTTTTTCTAATTCAGTATCCATACTCCATAGTTGAACATTTAGCTACCACATTATCCTACTTCAGTTTGCATCAACTATTTTAATGATTATTTAGCAGAAAGATCAGTCACATGGACAACTACTAAACCTTTAAAATAGCCTTTAAAACTTTAAAACAAATAAAATGAAGCCTTAAAAAAATCTTGAAAATTAAAATCTGCCTAACACAAAAAGAATATTGTTGCTCTTTTTTACCTATTTCAAGAGGAAATTAAGGAACATATTATGTGGTCAATTCTTCAGTTTCTCTCAAATACCATTTTACTCGTTTTCTTTTCAAGGATGTCTAAAAGTTTATAGGTGCCTTTCATCTAGATACAAATTATGTTCCAATAATAAGATGCACATATGGTAGTTTAGGAAGGTGAAAATAAGGCACATCCATCTAATGAGTTTCTTGGCTGTTTGAAACAAAGTTTGAACATGTGAAGCTTTCCTGCACCAGCATTCCTGCATCCATTCTCCCATATCTGGGTGCAAAGAAGTGGTGACTGTGGTGGATAGCGATCAGACATTCTAACCCATGAACTACAGCTTTGATTGACTGTTCTCCATCCTCCTGTGTTTGAGGACCAGTTGTGGTGGCAGTGGGACAGCAGCATCTTCTTGCTTTAAAGATAGCAACTCCCATTGAGATAAAATAACCACAGTGAATGTACATGAAAAAAGTATGCTGAACTAATTGTTTAGTATCATTTCATTTGCAGGAAAATTTTTTAATACATCTAAGTTTATGAGAATTGTACAATCACTCAGAATGTTTCCTTGATGATTAATTTTTATATTTGGGCATATAGAATATAATGCACCATTTTATTCATTTTTTCAGCTATGTGCAAAATATATTATAATTTGAAATATTATTTCATACTTACTTTGTGATGTTACATCAGTTTTTAAAATATAATCTGCTTTTGTAACCTGTAGTTTACCGCTTTATTTTCATGTATTTGAATCTGATAAAATGGGGTTAGCTATTATTCCCACCAGAGATCTGTTTACTTTGTTAATTTCATCAAATTTTATATAGAAGGTTAAGGTTGAAGGGACCACCCAATTCAGTTCCACAGATGATTAAAAGGAAGTTAAGAGTTAAGAGATTTTGTCCAGTCAACATATTTACTTGGTGTTAAATTCAGAATGAGGAATTCTGACCAGAACTGCTCAGTTCAATACCCTTTATACTAACCCACACTATTCAAGGCAGAAAGAAAATTACAGAGAGAATAAGGAAAGCAGAAAATGAGACAAGAGAAGCTGTTAATCAGGTATGCAAGCCAGGATCACCCAGGTAATTTTTATCCCCCAATGTATATATTACCTGGCACACTCCAGAATGACTGAATTTGAAACTCTGGAAGTCAAGATGTCAAGATGGCACATATATGCCTGACACTTTGATAATTACTGGGCTAGAGAAAGATATTGTGTGGTAAAGGTCAATGTGTAAAAATCACTTCTGAAAGGCTGTATTTGAACTCCATTTTAAAATCTTGTTTTCACTAGGTGACAAGACTGACAATATTCCTTCTTGAAAGTCTTCTTTCTATGGGTTTTCAGACATTTCCTGTTTCTCTTTCAATCTCTAGACTGCTCTTTTTGAGTTTCCTGTGTGGACTCTAGTTTTTCCAATTGCCTTTTTTAGCTTTGGTGTCCTTCTCTCTAGGGCAATGGTTCTCAACTGGGGGCAATTTGGAGATATCAGGAGACAACATTGATTGTCATAACTTGATAGGTACTACTATATCTGGTGAGTAAAGGCCAAGGATATTGAAAAAATCCTATAATCAAAGAAGAGTACCCCACAACAAAGAATTATCTAGCCCAAAATATGAATAGTGTCGAGGATGAGACTGAATTAGAGGACAGTGTTTGCATGCTCAGGTCTGTTTTTGACTTACAAAGTTAGTGGGAAAATGTGTGCATGTATGTGTGTGTGTTTGAAGTGACCTTTCAAATTGTTTCTTTTAGTTACCTACAAGTGCCTCAGCTGCTGTGGAACATCTTTGAGGACTGGAACTGCTTCTCTATCCCCAGCATTTAGCACAGTGGTGACACATAGGAAGTACTAAAAAAAGTTTGTTCAACTTTTAAAATGGCCTGAAGACATGGATATTTAAGAGATTTATTTATTAAAATGACCTTGGTTCAACTAAATACATTAATCCAAAAGGAAATACCCAAAAGGAACTAATATAAACTTCAGATTTTCCAAACTTTTAAGTGAGGACAGTAAATTCACTGAAAGAATATGTTAAATATTTGTGAAAACAAAGTTATTGCAAATCACATCATATCTTCCAGAAATACCAGCCCTGATCTTTGGTTCCCTCTTTCTCATGGGGAGGAGCAGAGTAGAGAAAGCTCTTAGTAACAAGCTGCTTTCAAACAGACTCCATTTCAGCCTTGAATTTTTACCTCAACTGTATGAGAAAAGAATACATTCTTGTGACTATTGTGTGCTGTATGATGGCTGCATGGTGATTACATTATGACTGACCTGCATTCAACAATAGCACTTTACAAACCCCGCAGTAAGAGAAGAGAGATCTTTCAGTTGAAATTGATTTTATTTCAATTTCATAATGCCTAACATAGAATGAGAGGTGTGCCAGTTTGAATATATTGTGTCCCCCAAATGCCATTATTTTTGACATAATCTTGTGTAGGCAAACATAATCAGTGTTGATTAGATTGTAATTCTTTGAGTGTCTCTTTGGAATGCACCTCACCCAGCTGTGGGTGATGACTCTGAATAATTTCCATGGAGTGTTGGCCCACCCATTGGGTGGGGCTTGATCAGTGGAGCCATATAAATGAGCTGATGGGCAGAGGGAACTCAGCGCAGCTGAGAGCGACAATTTGAAGAGGAGCCACAGCCAAGAGGGACACTTTGAAAGTACAGGAACTGCAGATGAGAGACAGTTTGAAGATGGCCATTGAAAGTAGACTCTTACTCCAGAGAAGCTGAGAGAGGACAAATATCCCAAGTGCAACTAAGAGTGACATTTTTGAGGAACTGCAGCTTAGAGAGGAACATCCTGGGAGAAAGCCATTTTGAAACCAGAACTTTAGAGCAGACATCACTCACGTGCATTCCCAGCTAACAGAGGTTTTCTGGACACCATTGCCCATCCTCCAGTGAAGGTACCCAATTGTTGATGCATTACCTTGAACACTTTATGGCCTTAAGACTGTAACTGTGTAACCAAATAAACCCCCTTTATAAAAGCCAGTCCATTTCTGGTGTTTTGCATTCTGGCAGCATTAGCAAACTAGAACAAGAGGGATGAGAAAAGAGAGAGGCAGTTCTATTATTCATTATCTGTGATTCCTGCTGCTAATGTTTTATTTTTCTAATTTAGGTATTTTGTTAAATAGATAAGAAAAACCAAGAAAAGGGTATCATGTTGGAAGAATATAGAATTGTATATAAGGCTTATTATTTCCATAAAATCTGTTTATTTGGCTTCATATCACAAAGGAGATGTAATACTTGGAACATTCTGAAATCAAAAATGTCTTTCTCTGCTTAACTAATTATTTTGACAGGGGTCTAACTAGCATGTGCTTTTCCATGCAAATTAATTTGCAGCAAGCAAGATGATTGCCATCTAAATAATAACTGCATAACTAATTCTTCTTTCCACAGAGAGATTGAGTAATGAAAGTTAGCAATTAGGATTCACTGACAATGTTTTCCTCTGCAATTTCTTAGTGTACAGAATGTTCATCTAGTAGAAGGGACATGAAGAGTTCCACCAATGATTTATCTTTTGGAACCTAGGACAACTCTGACTTCTATGTATGATTTAGTCTGTTCTCCCATTCTCTCTCTCTCTCTCTCTCTCCCCCTATCTATTCTTTTTGACACGTTTCCTCTATCAATCTCCAGGTAGCTTTTCCATTTTGATCCTTTCTTCTTTAGGATCCTTTTTTTCTTTTCTTCCTTCATTTGTTTTTGTTTTCTCTCATGTACTGTTAATTGAAAATATTGCCAAAACTTCAGACTGTGGTTCTCAAATTCCATAAGGTCTCTCTTTGGAGAATTCTTTTAATTTCACTAAATGATGACACTAAAATCTCTACTTTTGCTCCCAATTTGATTAACTACCACCTGAGCATTTAGCCCAGACATGTGATAGCTCTTCTTCAATACATTTCAAGCCGGCACATTATTTTCTTTTGAAAACTTGCAGATATTTCTATTTCTGTCAAAGATACCATCATTCCCCAAGATACCTTGTTTTAAAACTATGATATATCATCAAATATTCCAGCTTTTCACAGTTATATATTCAAAAATTATTTATTTTTAGTTTGCCTAGACAAAGTTTTTGTTCCCTTTCTTTTTTTCTCTCTCTGCAACTACCCTTTTCCTTACACACATGATTTTGTGCCAGGAATGCTGTAATTTGAATGTTTTCCTTTTTATCTTGATGCTTTTATTTTGAATCCATTTGTTCATCAACTCACACATTTCTCTGGAGGCTGACTACTTTCATCATTTTACCTGTTGGCTCAAAATCATCAGCTGATCCTATTATTCTGTGTATCAAATCCTGCCTATTTCAGAAATTTGACAATATTCCTAAATCTCTTAATTTATCTTTTTTATCCGATACCTGATATTGTCCAACAGGCTTTTAAAAAATTTACTTTTCCTAAGCTTAAAATAGTATTCCGTGTCCATTTAATTTAACTGATCACAATCAGTCTTTCAGGATCTAGCTCAGGTCACACTTTCTCTCCACAATCCAGTCCTATGATACAACCTCCTTGGGACACAGGGACACATAAAATCAGTTACTTTACATTGTGAAGTATAATTACATTGTGAATATAATTAACAGCACTGAATTATGTATTTGCATGTGGTTTAAAGGGGAAATTTTAGGCTTTATATATTTACTAGAATAACTTTTTTTAAATCCATGGAACTGAGCAACACAAACCATGAACCTAGGTTAAACCTGGACTATAGATAATATAAAATAAAAAATTGTGCTTTCATGAATTATTTAAAAATCAGTTATTTATGTGATACATGTGATACTTTATCAGGCATTGAATAACACCTGATATAAATGTTTAGGTTCATGATTTTTGTTTCACCAACTATATGATGTCTTTTGAATATATGTATAGTGTGTTTATGTGCAGATTTATTCTATCAACTTGCAAAAATGGTTCATGGAAATTTATTTTAGTAAAGTACATAGATATTAGGAAAGCAGTAAAGAATGTAATTATAACAAAAACCTAGATTATCTTTTTATCTGCCTGTTGCATGGCTAGGTATTAACTTATGAATAAGTTTGGAGGAAAATAAGACTGAAAGGACATGAGGCATACCCTGTGGAGCAGAATAGGCTCTAAGAGAATCATGCAGCCGCAGACCCTGACCCTGTTTTGTTATTATTGGCTGCATGCCCTTAAGTAGGTCATTTGGAATCTCTCAGTTCAAGTTTTGTCATGTGCAAAATTTTGATAACACCTGCCTCCTGTCACTTAGATTGGTTTAGTGCAAGAGAGACATTTCCTATGCAAACAGTTTGAAAACTATTAAATATTAACAAATGCAAAGTATTATTACTATTACTGTTTTTAATATAGACATTTTCCTCATTGTACCACTTTAAAGGGCTTCTCAATGTCTCAAATTCTCAAACATACCAAGGGCATGCCAGAATTCTGACTAAAGCACAGAAATACCTCATTTCCATTTATCATAGCTACCACAGAGGAAAGGTGAAAAGCTACCTCAAACCAAGACTTCTAGCAGTGAGATGGATTAACATTGTATCTCAAATAACATTAGGCAAGCTCTGAATTATGCAGAAATATTTGGTTATGAATGACTTTTTGGTTGAAATTCTCACTGTAACCATAATTTAAACTCATGTTTGGAACTTAGGGGAAAAACAAACAAAAAATGTCAAAGCATTGTACTGTAAGTATCCTTTCCTTACAACAAAATTGAAAAGTACAACTGCATGCCAGTTTTAGTGTAATAATTACATGCATCAGGCCTTTTAAAGTATTCACAAAGCAACATATGGCTTAGTTATTCAGCTGCAGTGAAAATGTGGATTTTTAAGAATAAAAATTAGTTTGAATAGCAGCAGGCAACAGTAATCTCAATCCCCTGTATACCCATAAAATGGTGAAACCATCTGCATTGTGGGCAAGCTGGTGACCTTGGATTAATTTTAGCAATGTCATTACCCAATTAGTTGAGGAAGGAAAGGTACTTGGGAATTAGAACTACAAGCCTGTTAAAATTGTTCAGTGCTTTTCTTCTTAAATATATTTTAAATCACATCTGTTTGATATCATTATATCATGATTTTCCTCCCTAAAAGAATCTCAGTTTGTGAGGTAAAAATATTGAGTCAGCTCTGATGATATAATTATGCTACTTGAGCATACTTCAAGTATGTCAGTGTTGAAAAAATTAAAATGATAATTGCCTTTCTAATGATATGGCAATTACAGATAGCAATGTCTCCAAAACACGTTTGCTATAATAATCTCCTCAGAATAAACTATTTTAATGCAATTTTATTAAAATATATTCATGCCCCATACAATCATCCAAAGTGTCAATTGTTCACAGCACCATCACATAGCTGTGCACCCACCAGAATCAATTTTGAACATTTTCATTATTCCAAAAGATAAAAATAAAAACAATAGAAATACAAGTAAAAAAGAACACTCAAAACATCCCATGCCCCTCTTCCCCCCCACCACTCATCTACGCCCTGTCCCCCTTTTTCCACTCATCTGTCCATACACTGGGTAAAGGGAGTGTGAGTCACAAGGCTCTCACAATCACATGATCACACCGTATAAGCTGTATAGTCACACAAAGATAAAAAATAAAATATTTTTCCTTTTGTTTCTGGCTTATTTCACTCAACATGATGTCTTCAAAGTTCACCCATGTTATTGCATGAACCAGAACTTCCTTTTTCATGCTAAGCAATGTTCCATTTTGTGTGTGTGTGTGTGTGTGTGTGTGTGTGTGTGTGTGTGTGTGTGTCTATATATACATATATAACATTTTGTTATCCATTTGTCAGTTGATGGACACTTGGTGTTCCAGTTTGCTAAAGCTGCCAAAATGCAATATACCAGAAATGAATTGGCTTTAAAATAAGAGTTTATTAGTTCAGAAACTTACAGTTGTAAGGCCATGAAAATGTCAAAATTAAGGCATCAAGAGGTAGATGTCTTCTCTGAGGAAAGGCCAATGACATCCAGGCTTCCTCTGTCACATGGGAAGGCACATGGCAATGGCTGCTAGATGTTCTCATGAATCCTGGTTTCAAAATGGCTTTCTCCACAATGTCCATGGGCTTCTGTGTCTCTTAGCTTCTCCTGGTGGCAAACTCTGGATTACATATCTTCTCTTCAAGATGCCTCTCTCAGCTTCTCTCTTTAAATGTCTGTGGGTTTTCACTCAGCTTCTCTGGGTCAAACTCTGGGCTTCATCTCTTAGCTTAGCATCTCCAAACATCCTTCTGTTTGCATATCCAAGCATCTCCAAGTGTCAGAATCTGTGTTGGCTCTTGAGTTCTCTCAAGTACTTCAGTGAGCTAATCAAGACCCATTCTGAATGGATGGGGTCCATACATCCATGGAAATAATTTAATCAAAGTCTGCCCATAGTTGGGTGAGTCACATCTCCATGGAAACAAAGTTTCCACCCTAATCAAAAGACTAAGTCTGCCCCAACAAGATTGCATTAAAGAACATGGCTTTTGTGGGGGGCCTAATAGATTCAAACTAGCACATTCAACCCCCTAACCCCCCCAAAAGACATTCTTTCCAAAAGCAAAAATACATTCATTCCATCACAATATAGATAAGTGTAAAGTCTTATCAAAATCAGTTATAGACATGCTTGTCCTAAGGCAAAATGCCCCCTCCCCGGCTGTGAAACTTAGAACAAGTTATCTACTTCCAATGTACAAAGGAGGGACAGTCATAAATAAACATTCTTTTCCCATAGACAGAAATTGGAAGGAAAATGGGGGACATGGAACCAAAACTGTTCCTAAAACCCATGGGGCAAACTCCTTTAGTTTCATTGTGTCAGCTCTGAGCTCTCTCTTTCTCCCTGAGCTCTTTTAAGGACTCTGGTAAACTAATTAAGACTCACCTTGAATGGGCAGGTGTTCCAGTTTGCTAATACTGCTGGAATACAAAATACCAGAATTGTATTGGCTTTTATAAAGGGGGCTTATTTGGTTACAAATTTACAGTCCTAAGACCATAAAAGTGTCAAAACTAAGGCATCAACAAAAGGGTACCTTCAATAAAGAATGGCTGGTGGAATTCAGAATACCTCTGTTAGCTTGGAAGGCATGTGGCTGGCATCTGCTTGTCCTTTGCTCCTGGGTTGCATTGCTTTCAGCTTCTGATTCCAGTGGCTTTCTCTTTAAGCATCTGGGAGTCCTTTCTTAGCTTCTCCAGGGAAAACTCTGTACTTCTTCTCTTAGATTAGCATCTCCAAATGTCCTTCTGTCCACATCTCCAAGTATCTCTAAGCATCTCTGTCGGCTGCCAAGCATCTGGTTTTCCTGGCTTAGCATATCCCGGGGCATTTTTGTGTCTCTGTTCTCTGTATGAGTTCCCTTTAAAGGACTCCAGTAAACTAATCAAGACCTACCCTCTATGGGTGGGCCACACCTTCATGGAAATATCTAATCAAAATGTTTCACCTACAGTTGGGTGAGTCACATCTCCATGGAAGCAACCTAATCCAAATATCCCACAAGATTGGATTAAAACATGGCTTTTGTCGGGGACATAATATATCCAAACCAGTACAGCAGGGACACATCTCCATGGAAATAATCTAACCAGATGTCCCACTCATAATTGAGTGGGTCACATATCCATGAAAACAACCTAAACAGAAGATCCCACCCACAAGATTGCACCCACAAGATTCGGTTAAAAAAGCATGACTTTTCTGATATACATAACAGTTTCAAACCAGCACACTTGGGTTGCTTTCATTTTTTCGCAATTGTGGATAATGCCCCTATGAAAATCAGTGCACAAATACCTGTTCAATTCCCTGCTTTCAATTCTTTTAGTAGATACCTAGTAGAGGGATTGCTGGGTCATACAGTAATTCTATACTTAGCTTTCTGAGAACCTGCTAAACTGTCTTCCACAGTGGTTACATCTTTTTACATTCCCACTAGCAATGCATGAGTGTTCCTATTTCTCTACATCCTCTCCAACAACTGTAATTTTCTGTTTTTTTTTTTAAAATAGTAGCCATTCTAGTGGCTACTATTGCTAGAAGAGGCAAATGATTGGAGTTCATTTTTTAATGTTTACAATTGGCTTTACTCTATGATTGTTTTTAGTTGAAGATCAAGAGAGTCTTTTAAAAAACAAATATTCATTTATTCATTAATTCAAAATTGTTTAAAATGGCCATCATTGTAGTCACTATTTTATGCATCTATGAATTGGAGATACAACTGAGAAAAGTCTCAAGGAGATGACTTTCTTTAGTTAAGAAACAACAAAAAAGTAAATTTGTGTGTTTGTGTGTGTGTGTAATATCAGATGTCATGTACCATGAAGCCAAAGAAAATAGTATAAGGGGGTTAGAAAGTAATTAGTGTTGAGTATGGTTGATATTTTTACAGAAGGGAAGGAAAATTTTCTCTCATGATATCAGTTGAGCAAATTCCTGAAGGAAATAAGTGAATGAATCTTTTGTATTTCTAGGGTAATACATTCCAGGCAGGGGGAAACATGTATAGGCCTTGAATTTTGGTCTAAACTTGGTTTTAGAGATCACTTTGGCAACTTTGGAGGTATAGGTTTTAAGGAAACCAGTAAAAGGGAACAGCCTGGGTAGCCAGCAATAAAGTGGTGAGATAGACAGATCTGGCTGTATTTTAAAAAGTGAAAGAATTTCCTGCTGGTTTGCAAAAAAAGCATGAAAGAAAGAGTGGAGTCAAGGATGAGTCTAAAGTTTTTGGCCTGAGCAACTGGAAAAATGGAGCCACCATTTCCTGAGATGGGGACAAATACAGATGGAACATTTTGGGGGAGTAAAACAAGGTTTGGACATTGAAGTACTGTGTTTGATGGCTTATTAGGACATGCATCTTCATTATAACTCTAGAAATTAGGGACCTTGATTGGCTTGAATGTATAAACTTTGAAGTCTCTATATCTAGATGGAATTAAAATCATAAATCTGGATTTAAAACAGAGAAGAAATATGTCAGAGGACTGAGCATGAAATTAGAGATCTAGATTAAGAAAGAAGAAAAGGAGGAAGACAAAAGATTGGAACCCCAGTAAACAGGCAGATAAAATATTTTAAGAAAGCAGAACAAATGACCATGGGATTTAATGCAGTGGAGGGTTATTGGAGACCTTGAAAACGGTAGTGCTGGGAAAGTGGTGGTGGTAAATTATGGCTGAAGAAACTTCAAGAGAGAATTAAAGCAAGAAGTGGAAACAGTAAATATCGACAACACTTTTGGAGATTTTATTGTGGTAAACAGGAGAAAAGGGCAGCAGCTGCAAAAGAGTATGAGATCAAGGGAGAGTTTGTTGGTTGTTTTTAAGATGTGAAATGTTAAAGCATGTATTTCTCTTTAGGCTATGACTCAGTAGAGGGACAATGATAAAGTAGAAAGTTTAAAATTGCAAGAACAATGCCCTTGAGCTTGCTCTTGGGATACAAATCACACGTGAGAGGGATTGCCAAATGCATCTGCAGTGAGGACAGAGCATGTGGTCAGTGAGGTAGTTTTTTGTCTGATTTGGTGTGTGTGTGTAGGGGGGTGTTAAGGGGGAAGTTCTTTAGTTGCTATGTTTTTCCAGTGACGTTAAAAATAATGGTATTATCTGAGAGAGGATGAAGTGAATTAGTGGGTGATTGAATGAATAAATGCTAAATCAGGTGTGGGTATTAACATGGTGCAATAGATTCAGAAATTACAAATTAAAGTAATACAGCATGAGCAATATATAAATGCTGATAAATGAGAAACAAGAGTATTATCAACTGAATTAAAATTAGATAAGGTTTCTGTAAGCATAATAGGTTTTCTTTATGTAGAATACAAACCTAGTGAAATTTCAAATGAGTAATTTATTAGTCTATGGTAGACAATGATAATCACAATGTTCACAATGCTAACTGACCCTCACATATTCAAAGATTCTCAAGAGCTCTCCAAATCAATAAAAATAGTTCTGTACAATTTAACAGTTGAGTATTTTATTATATTTTTTCACTTGTTAAATCTAGTACTATCAATTCTTTGCTGTTTGAGGCTGAAAAAAAAGGTCCTTCTGGGAGAGTTAGTATTCAGAAATAAGGCTTGAGTTGTTAATCTTTAGTTGGTCTCCCAGGAGAAGTCTCAAACAGGGCAAGGAATTCAATTTTGAATTTCTAAATCACTGAACTTACATTATCATTGTGAATCACATTTAGAAAAATATTATCCTTTGCAAAAAAAAAGAAATCTTCATTAATTAATAAAAAATAGAAATAAAGAAAAGAAGGAAGAAAAAATACCCCAAGCCCCCACAAAGAGAATCTGATTAATATATTGGTATAATATTAATGTTAGAATGTGTTGTCAGTTTATAGCTTATCTTGTTCCCATGATTAATTTCTGTTCAATTAGGATAGTGTTGGTAAGAACTGTTTGTAATGCTCCCTATACTAATAATCAGTGGAAGGTTTCTATTTGCTTTTTCACTTTTGACAAAAAGTTGGCCTTGCAGAAAACCCAGATCTTTGAGATTACAGCAGCTGGGTAACTTAAAGCTCAACGATCATTAATGAAGGAAATGAGAGTGTGAAAGCATAATGACATAAGATTTTTGCAAGAGAATTCCAATGATTATGGTCTATAGAGTCTTTTTTTTTAATAATAAATTTTATTTTGAAATAAGTTCAATCTTACAGGAACAGTTGCAAAAACAGTACAAACCCCTTATATAGAACTCCATCATACCCCTCCCCCCCTCCCCCAATACCCCGATCCATCACCTTTAAGATCCTGTCACACCAATGTCTCTTTCTTTCCCTTCCTCTCTCCCTCCCTTCCTCCCTCCCTAACACCCATCATCTATTGCTCTGTCCTCTGAAGATATGAGAGCAAGCTGCACATATCTTTGAACAGACAATATAATTCACATATACCTTTCCCATGGACAAGAACATTATTTTATGCAATGTCATTAAGCACAGCTAAGAAGTTTAAGAAATTCAACATTAATATAAAGCTTACATTCTATATTTCCTTTTTTTTTTTTTCTTGTGTCCCATCTGTGTCCCTTTGAGCCTCCTCTCCTCTGACCTCAGATCCCATCCAGGATCATCCTTGGCATTTAATTGTCATGTATTTAGACTGTCTTATTTTTTTTTTTTCAATTGTGGAAAGATATATATAGCCTAAATCTTCCTATTCCACCCCTCCCTAGCATTCCATTAGTGGGATTAATCACATTTAGAATGTTGCAATGCTATCACCTTCTGATCATCCATTTCTAGAAGTTTCCCTTCACCCCAAACAAAAACCCTACTCTCATTTCTTAATTCCCCATTGCCCCTTCCCCCACTTCTTGGAACCCCTACTCTACTTTTCATCTCTTTGGTCATATTCTCTAATACTTTCTTTGTGTTTACCATGGGGCTTAAATTTAACATCTTAAATCTGTAACAATCTTGTTTTTCTTTGATACCAACTTAACTTCAATAGGACATGTAAACTGTGTTCCTATACTCCTCCATTCCCCCACCTTTATGTAGTTCTTGTCAAAAATTACACATTTTACATTGAGTCCAAAACCACCAATTTATCATTATAGTTTATGTATTTTAGATCCTGTAGGAAGTAAACAGTGGAGTTATAAATCAACAATACAGTAGCATTGGTCTTTATATTTACCATGTGATCTTTACTGGAAATCTTTATTTCTTCATGTGGTTTCAGTCAATTGTTCAGTGTCCCTTCCTTTCAGCCTGCTTAGGACTGATCTACTGGTGATGAAGTCCCTCAGCTTTTGATTATCCAGGAATGTTTTCATCTCCCCCTCATTTTTATCCTTCAGGTGTTTGTGAATTCTCCAAGTCTCTGATGGTTATTGACTTCTATTTGTATTCCACTGTGGTCAGAGAATGTGCTTTGAACAAATTCATTTTTTTATTTTTTATTTTATTGAGGCTTGTTTTTATGTTCCCGCATACAGTCCATTCTGGAGAAAGATTCGTGATTACTAGTGAAGAACGTGTGTCCCAGTGACCTGGGATGTAATATTCTATATATGTCTGTTGAAATTCTCTATCTCTCTCTCTCATTTCTTTGTTTCTCTGTCGGTAGGGCTCACTTTACTATCTGAAGTAGGGCAGGTCTTTTATTAGCAAACTCTCAGCATTTGTTTGTCTGTGAAAAATTAACCTCTCCCTCAAATTTGAAGGAGAGCTTTGCTGGATAAAGTATTCTTGGTTAGAAATTTTTCTCTCTCAGAATTTTAAATATGTCATGCCACTGCCTTCTCACCTTCATGGTGGCCGCTGAGTAGTCACTACTTAGTCTTATGTTGTTTCCTTTGTATGTGGTGAATTGCTTTTCTCTTGCTGCTTTCAGAACTTGCTCCTTCTCTTCAGTATTTGACAGTCTGATCAGAATATGTCTTGGAGTGTGTTTATTTGAATTTATTCTATTTGGAGTTCACTGGGCATTTATGCTTTGTATATTTATATTGTATAGAAGCTTGGGGAAGTTTTCCCCAACAATTTCTTTGAATACTCTTTCTAGACCTTTTGCCTTCTCTTCCCTTTCTGGGACACCAATGAGTCTTAAATTTGGATGTTTTATTTTATCTATCATATCCCTGATATCCATTACAATTTTTTCAATTTTTTTCCCCATTCTTTCTTTTGTTCTTTCATTTTCTGTTCTGTGCTCCTCGAGGAGGCTGAGTTGTTGTTCAACTTCCTCTAATCTTGTATTATGAGTATCCAGAGTCTTTTTAATTTGGCCTACAGTTTCTTTAATTTCCATAAGATCTTCTATTTTTTTATTTACTCTTGCAATATCTTCTTTATGCTCTTCTAGGGTCTTCTTTATGTCTTTTATATTCTGTGCCATGCTCTTCTTCAAGTCTTTTATATCCTGTGCCATGATCTCATTGCCTATCTGTAGTTCTTTGATTAATTCTGCCAGGTACTGTGTGTCTTCAGATCTTTTGATTTGAGTGTTTGGGTTAGGGTTCTCCATGTCGTCTGGTTTTATCATATGCTTTAAGATTTTCTGTTGTTTTTGGCCTCTTGGCATTTGCTTTACTTGATCTTTAATTTGTTAGAATTGCAGCTTGGTGACATACACTTTCTCTAACTAACCAGCAGATGGCGTCCATGAGTCACTTATTCCCCTCAAGTCAGTTCTCCCCAACTTTGTGGTGTGTGGGGATCTGATTCCTGTGGGGTCCAATTGGTGCACTTAATTTGGGTGTGTTGTCGGTGCTGTCTGCCCTCAATGAGGGGCGTGTGCCTGAGCAGTTAGGCAGGAAGGGCAGGTTTAATAATCAAAACTCTCAGGTGTTACCAGAGATTTAAGGCTGTTCTCTGCCGCTGACACAAAAGTCCTTGGTATTGGCGTAGGTTCCCTGGGATTTCCGAGCAGTTCCCCCCTCCCTGTTGTGCTTTTCCAGGACCTCTGCTGAGGAGGGGAGGGCCGTGCCACGTCACAAGTGAGCGCCGGCCTCCAGGGAAGCCCTGGGCTGCCAGGCTGTGTAGGGGCGTTCCCAGCCCACTTCAAAGATGGTTGAATGGGATGTGTTAACTTCCCCCTTTCCACACAGCTCTGCTCTCCCAGCTCCGGGACAATCAGCCATGGGTGTATTCACGGCCACTGTCCATGGCTGATATTGTGTTGTGTGAGCGATGCTGTGGGAACGACTCACTGTCAGGCTGGGTTTCTTGTCTCAGCTCTGCTGTGTGTTCAGCCCCGGGCAGGAGTAGCCCCACCCGCTGGGGAGACGGCCGCAAGTCATGCATTTTTTTTTCTCCTTTTGGCTCCCCTTTGCTCCCCTGGACCCGAGACAATCAGCAGTGGGTGCGGGAAGGGGTATCCTCCACCCCAGACACTGAGGCGTTAGTCCAGACTGCTCCCGTCTTATCTGCAGCTGTTCCCAGGCTTTTTGTTGTTGTTGTTTTGTTTTAAAAAGGTACTAGTCACAAATGCCAACCTACCTTTTCCCCACACCACAGCATGGCTGGGGGACTCAGCCCACTCACTCACTCATTTCAGAATGCAGACTCCTGGTTTCACCAAATGCACGTTCCCTGTGGCTTTAGCAGAACTTGTCCAGCTGGTGCTACTCTGGAAGTGATGTTCTGGGTCACTTTCTGTTTTTTTATCTAGTGTTTTCCATGGAGGTGTTTTTTTTTCTGTCTCACCTAGCTACCATCTTAGGTTCCTCCTCTCTAAAGAGTCTTTGAATTAGGGTATGGTATAGTGGAATACCCATTGAAAGGAATTATTTGAATATTGATTATGTGACTCACTAATTCTGGGCCCTTGAATAAATCATTTAATCTCTCTTAAAATAAGTTTCTTTGTATGAAAAAAGTAGTGATATCAGTACTTCATAATATGCATAAAGGTAATAAAGTTAAGTTTGTATGATATACGTAGCTGTGTCTGATATACTGTAGTTCATTTGACATTTTTATTATGGTAAACTTTGCATACAATGACATGGATAAACTTTAAATGTGCAATTCGATAAATTTTGATAAATTTTTATATCCTATAATTATGACCCAATTAAGATATAGAATATTCTCCAAACTCCAGAAATTTTCCTCATGCACTCTACCAATCAATCCCCACTCCCATATACAACTTTAATTTCTATCATCATAAATTAGTTTTGCTTGCTCTTTTGCTCATTATTTATTGTATTTTGTATTTTTTATTATTGACTTTTATAAATTTTTATGGATTAAAGCCCTTTATCAGATACACATAAAGTAAATGTTCTATCCCAGTCTTTGGTCTCCCTTTCTATATTCTCAATAAAGTTTCCTCCCTCCCTCCCTCCCTCCCTTCCTTTCTTCCTTCCTTCCTTCCTTCCTTCTATTTTTCTTTTAAGGAGAAAAAGCTTTGAATTTTGTTCTATTCCAATACAACTATAACTGAAAATCAATATCTTCTTCGTGACCCCATGCCCTCTCTGACCCTCACAGAAGCCTAGGTTATATAAGTCCCGGGACCCCCTGTTACCATCAGAAAGCATAATCTCAAATAGTTAGGCCCTACTGATCCCAAATTAAACAGAGAAACAAGTTTCTTTGCCTTTGTGAGAAGGTGAGTTTATTGAAGATTCATTAACAGGGAATTGGAGGGAAACAAACAAAACAAAACAAAATTTTCTAAGATCAGTTCAGAGTGAGAAGAGTGGTTTGGGCTCTATAACACCAAACAGACAAAGAAATGGTTAGGATCCAGAAGAAAGCAGAAGGGAAAAATAGAAAGGGAAAATCTGTTTGGTTAGTGTCTCCTGTTATCTTGAAGTCCTTCCCTCATTCAGGCCTGTTTTTTCAAGAAGAAATCACTGAATATCAGACTATATGGTGATACCCCTTGAATTTTTCTGCAGGCAATGCTGGTAAAGTTCCTGGGAACAGAGAGTAAATTTTTTGTTAATATTGAGATTAAAGCAACAGCAAGTTATTTTAGCAAGGGCTTTTTATGTTTAGGATAACTTTAGGCTGCTTGAGAGAAGTGATCATAATAAATGTTTTTTTTTTTTTTTTTTTATTTTGGCTACTGAAGACTATACTAAGCATTTTCCAGCTGAAATATTATAGTGAGTATTTTTTTCTACTTATCCATCTATCAAATATCCCCTTTTTATATTACTTTCTTAGTCTTAAAAAGAATTTCCTCTTCTAAGAATATGATTTTCTTATTCTTAAGAAGTGGTATTTCGTGAGCATCTCTTATAAAAGGGAAAGTGGGCAAAGGGCTACCTTGTGTAACAGCTTCCTACTGAACAAGGATGAAGAGGTTTTTATGTTAATATGGAAGAAGAGCTGGACACAAACCCACAGATAGAGTACAGGCAATAATAAGATAAATATATGGCAAGCAAAATAAAAGCCACTCAGAAAATGAGTCCAGTTTAGTATAGTTTTTAACATGATTAATATCATCTTGCATATGACTTAATATTGAAGGGCTATTGTTATATTTATCTGGTATATATGTTCAGCAATTAATGCTAATGAATGCATAAAGTTTTTTTTTCCTGAGATGCATTGAGTATTAAACTTACAATACTGTATATGATGTCCTCCCATAGGAGAAGGCCTTATTGTTAATTGTGTTTTTAGGTTTCAATCACATCACTCTGGCAATTATAGTTCTGGGAAGTATGTTCTTTGAATAGTTGTTGTAGTGAAGCATTGTTGGTCTTCTGAAAAACAGGATTGTGGGCTCCAGGGTTTTCTCAGACAGTCTCACAGCACCACCCAGCACTACAGCCAGTCTGGAGGCAGTGTTTACTGAAGAGCCAAAGCAACTGAGTCTTTTTTTGGCAGACAGAGCCACAGGTGTCCATAGTAAAAGGTGTTTTCAGTAACAGCATATCCCCATCTACTTCTGGAGCATGCCCATGTGATGTGGCTGATATTGTTATAGTTTTAGGAACCACAGAAATGGGTTTAGCCAATAACTCAGATGGAGAGACACCAAGCACAGTACTAGGAGCTTGGTTTAAACATGTAAGCCCTTTAATTAAAAGAGGTTAATTTTTTTCTTTACATTTTTACTAGGGTTATATTAGTTAATGGGTAGAACACAATTCATATACTTGCCTTGCTTCTTTTTAAGTCTTTTTTCAAATTTTTGTAACATTGTCTAAACATTTGTTATGCAACTTATAACATATCAAATGAACTTAACCATTTTTAGCACTTCATTTCTTAAAGGTGAAAGAACAAATCCTTTGCAACTGTTAGGAATAAAAACATATCCTTTAGAACTTGACCTTGAGAAAGCAAAACATTAAAAGTTGTCAGGTTTGAAACAGTATTTAGTTTTTTATTTAACTAAAGTTAAGGAAAAAACAGCTCTTTTGAAAGTGAGAAGAGAATATTCTTAAACAACAAAGGACATTATAAGTTAACATAAAGTACAAGAAGTTATTTGGTAAAACAGATTTTTTTGTCTTTTACAATGATTATTCAGAAAAAAATTATAACCTCTTATTAAAAACAGATTAATAATCCAGGGAAACATTTTTATTTTATATATATATTTATTTATTTTTTTACTTTTTATTTTGAAATAAATTCAAACTTACAGGACAGTTGCAAAAATAATACAAGCCCCATACACAGAACTCCAGCCTACCCCAATCCCCCTCCACTGATACCCAGATCTACCAACTTTAATATTTTGTCACTTTACCATTTCTTTCTTTCCCTCCCTCCCTCCCTCCCTATCTATCGTCTATCATCTACTACTGTCTTCTGAACACATGAGAGCAAGTTGCACACATCCTTGAGCAAATAATATAATTCACATATACATTTCCTATGAATAAGAATATTCATTTATGTAATCACATTGAGTGAAGTTAAGAAATTCAAGAAATTTAACATTGATATAAAGCTTACATCCCATATTTCATTTTTTCTTATGCCCCAATTGTGTCCTTTTGAGCTTTTTCTCCTCTATTCTTAGATCTCATCCAAGATCACTTATGGCATTTAATTGTCATTATTTAGACTGTCTTTTTTTTTTCAATTGTGGAAACATATCTACAGCATAAATCTTCCCATTCCAACCCCTCCCAAGCATTCCATTTAGTGGGATTAATCACATTCACAATGTTGCAATGCCATCAACTTCCCACCATCCATTACTAGAAATTTCCCTTCACCCCATACAGAAACCCTACACTCATTTCTTATTAACTCCCCATTGCCTCGTCCCCAACTTCTTGTAACCCATAGTCTACTTTTCATCTCTATGATCATAGTCTCTGATACTTTCTTTGTGTTTACTGTGGGGCTTAAACTTAACATCTTAAGTCTATAAGAATCTTGTTTTCTTTGTTGCCAACTTAACTTCAATAGGGCACATCAACTATGTCCCTATACTCCTCCATTCTCCCACTTTTGTGAAGTTCTTGTCAAAAACTACATATTTTACATTGTGTCCAAAAACACTGATTTGTCATTACACTTTGTATCTTGTAGATCCTGTAAGAAGTAAATAGTGGAGTTACAAATCAAAAATATGGTAGTATTGGTATTCATATTTACCATGTGATCTTTGCTGGAAATCTTTATTTCTTCATGTGGTTTCAGTCAATTGTTTAGTGTCCCTTCCTTTCAGCCTGCACAATTCCCTTTAGCATTTCTTATAGGACTGATCTACTGGCAATGAAGTCCCTCAGTTTTTGATTATCCAGGAATGTTATCATCTCCCCTCATTTTTAACCTCCAGGTGTTTGTGAATTTTCTAAGTCTCTATTGGTTATTGACTATTTGTATTCCATTGTGGTCAGAGAATGTGCTTTGAATAATTTCAATTTTTTTTTTTTCACTTATTAAGGCTTGTTTTATGTCCCAGCATATGGTCTATTCTGGAGAAAGTTCTGTGATCACTAGAGAAGAAGGTGCATCCTGGTGATTTGGAATGTAACAGTCTATATATGTCTGTTAAATCCAATCCATTTACTAGATTGTTTAGGTTATCAATTTCCTTATTGGTCTTCTGTCTGGTTGATCTATCTGTAGGAGAGAGTGATGTGTTGAAGTCTCCCATAATTATTGTGGAACCATCCATTGCCTCCTTTACTTTTGCCAGTGTTTGTCTCATGTATTTTGTGGCACCATGATTGAGTGCATAAACATTTATGATTGTTATTTCTTCTTGTTGAATTGCCCCTGTTATTAGTATGTGGCAGCCTTCTTTGACTCTCATAACATCCTTGCCTTTAAAGTCTATTTTATCTGAGATTAACATTGCTACTCCTACTTTCTTTTGGCTGTAGCTTGCATGAAATATTTTTTCCATCCTTTCACTTTCAATTTCTTTTTGTCCCTGTGTCTATGATGAGTCTCTGGCATGCAACATATTGATGGTTCATATTTTTTGAACCATTCTGCCAATCTATATCTTTTAATTGGGGAGTTTAATCCATTTACATTCAACATTATTACTGTGCAGGCCTTTCTTGAATCAGCCATCCTATCCTTTGGTTTATGTTTGTCAGATATATTTTTCCCTCTCTCTCTTGTTGTTCTTTAATGAACCAATATTGAATCTCTTTAGTACTGAACCTTTCTCTCTATCTCTCTCTCCTTTCTTTGTTTCTCTGTCTGCAGGGCTCCCTTTAGTTTCTGAAGTAGGACAGGTCTTTCATTAACAAAATGTCTCAGCATTTGTTTGTGAAAAATTTAAGCTCTCCCTCAAATTTGAAGGAGAGCTTTGCTGGATAAAGTATTCTTGGTTAGAAATTTTTCTCTCTCAGAATTTTAAATATGTCATGCCACTGCCTTCTCACCTTCATGGTGGCTGCTGAGTAGTCACTACTTATTCTTATGTTGTTTCCTTTGCATGTGGTGAGTTGCTTTTCTCTTGCTGCTTTCAGAACTTGCTCCTTCTATTCAGTATTTGACAGTCTGATCAGAATATGTCTTGGAGTGGGTTTATTTGGATTTATTCTATTTGGAGTTCACTGGACATTTATGCTTTGTGTATTTATATTGTGTAGAAGGTTGGGGAAGTTTTCCCCAACAATTTCTTTGAATACTCTTTCTAGACCTTTACCTTTCTCTTCCCCTTCTGGAACACCAACGAGTCTTATATTTGGATGTCTTATCTTATCTATAATATCCCTGAGGCCCATTTTGATTTTTTTTAATTTTTTTCCCCATTCTTTCTTTTGTTCTTTCATTTTCCATTCTGTGGTCCTTGAGGTCACTGATTTGTTGTTCAGCTTCCTCTAGTCTTGTACTATGAGTATCCAGACTCTTTTTAATTTGGTCAACAGTTTCTTTTATCTCCATAAGATCATCTTTTTTTTTAATTTACTCTTGCAATTTCTTCTTTATGCTCTTATAAGGTCTTCTTTATGTCCTTTATATCCTGTGCCATGCTCTTCTTCAAGTTCTTTATATCCTGTGCCATGCTCTCATTGTTTGTCTTTAGTTCTTTAATTAATTGCTCTAAGTACTGTGTCTCCGCTGATCTCTTGATTTGGGTGTTTGAGTTTGGGTTATCCATATTGTCTGGTTTTTCCATATGCTTTAAAATTTTCTGTTGTTTTTGGTCTCTTGGCATTTGCTTTACTTGATAGGATTCTTTCAGGATATGTAGAATTATTCAGACTAATCTCTAATTTGTCAGATCTACATCTTGGTGGTGCACACTTTAACTAACCAGCAGATGGCATCTACAAGTCACCTATTCCCCTCAAGTCAGTTCTCCCCAACTTTGTCTTTGGGTGTATGTGGGTCTGATTCTTGTGAGGTCCAATTGGTGCACCAATTTTGGGTGTGTTGTTGGTGCTGACCACCCTGAATGGGGGTATGTGTCTGAGTGGTTATGGAGGGAGGGTAGCTTTAATAATCAAACTTCCCAGGTGTTCCTGAAGATTTAAAGCTGTTGCAAGAGTCTAAACCTTCATTTCAGTCTCACCACAGATTGTCTCTGCCACTGACCCACAAGTCCTTGGTATTGGCATATGGACCTTGGGATTTCTGAGTGGGTCCCTCTGCCAAGCCATGCCCTTCTAGGGCCTCTGCTGAGAGAAGGTTGTGCTACATCACAAGTGTGCACCATCCCTCAAGGGAAGTTCTGTACCACCGGGCCATGTAGAGCCTTCCCGGCCTGCTGTAAGTATGGCTGAATGAGGCATGTTAATTTTTCACACAGCTCCTCCTTCTTAGCTCTGGGACAATTAGCTGTGGGTGTGCAAAAGGCTATTGTCCATGCCTGATATTGTGGTGTGTGTGTGTTGCTAGTAACACTTCCTGTCCCAGTGGGTTTTTTGGCATGGCTCTGGGCTGTGGCACTGGTGCTGGGCAGGAGTGTTCCCAGGCTGCCAAGAAGATGGCTGCAAGGGGTGTGGTTATTTTCCCCTTTTGGCTCACCTCTGCCTTCCTTGTCCCAAGACAATTAGCAGTGAGTGCATAAAAGGCCATCTTCCGTGCCAGATATTGAGGCATTCACACAGCCCATTCCTGCTGTGCTTCACTGTGTGGTTCTCACTGCTGTATCTGCAGCCACTTTAGGGTTTTTTAAAAAAGAACTAGTGCATCTCCAAATTCCAACCCATGGTTTCCCCACACCACAGCATGGCTGCCAGATATTCAGCAGGCTTACTCACTTGTTTCAGAATGCAGACTCCTGGTTTCACCAAGTGCATGGTCCCTGTGGATTTAGCAGACCTTGTCGAGCTGGTGCATTGCTGGAACTGGTGTTCTGGGTCACTCTCTGGCTTTTATCTAGTATTTTTCATGGATGTGTTTTTTGCCCTGTCTCTCCTAGCCATCTTATGTTCTCCCATTTTTACTTCTAAAGAGAGAAAACTAAATTTTTGTTTGACTAAGGCTTAACAAAATTTTTAAGATAGACCCACCAAATCTTTCCTGGACAAAATTACTTTCTTTTTCCTTTTAATAAAAAAACACATTTTTTATATTTTATATCAAAAGTTACCAAAATGATTTTGGCATATTTTTAAGCAAACATCTTACAACATACAATTACCATTAAAATGAAACTTGTCAGAGTAATGCTAAATATTTAAAGCACTTTAGTCAATGCATTTTGAAATAGGAATAAGCAATCTTTTAATAAGGCCTAATGGAACATATAGGAATAAGCAATCTTTTAATAAGGCCTAATGGAACATATAGTTATTACATGTTTCCTCCCCCTAAAAAACACAATGATTTATTTTTGTATGAATTTTGAAATTTATGACAGTATTCTGTCTTCACAGTTTTTTTTTTTTTTTTAATTTTTAGAGGCACATTAACTTCATGTGTATGGCCACTACTATAGGCTACTGAATGAGGGTAAAGCCAGGCATAACCTTTACAATTTTGTATAAGTTATTAAATTTGAGTATTTGAGGTGGTTTCTAATGTTCTTCCTATTAGAACATTAGAATAGCAGTGGTTGCTCCTCTGTGCCCACCTTTTTATCTGTCATATGGTGGTCTCTTCAACAGGTGTGGGACATATTAGGAAGATATAGCCTAAAGCATTTGCTTCTTGGTTACTAGGAGAATTTTTCCCAATTAAATTAATTACCCAGCAAAGTATCCACTTATAACCATAGTTTTATTTATTGGCCATACAGGGCTTTTAAAGGGACTTTGTGCGATTGTCATAGATTCATCTTTTTATATCTTAAACCTATGATCTCTGTTAGAAAAGGCCTTAGCCTTATCAGATCATGGTTCAGTGGGTTTGGGCTTCATCAAGCAACCTCTCATTCAAATAAGAGTATAAGGACAGACAATAGTTTAAAAGTAAAGAGTACTCAAAACAAGAATTCAAATTCAACACATATTACTGAAGGAGCACTTAAGGTAAAAGGAACAAGTTTACAATGTAAAAATAAATTGATATGTTACCAAGCCTGTGGACTTCCTCCCCTCCAAGATGCAGCTGGATATGAGATCAGAAGACCTCTGTCTTAGTTACAGAGGCTTTGATTTAGGTTATATTTAATTCAGTCATATTTTATTTTTATGTTTGAATCATGGGTGATGAACTACAGGTGGTGAATCATAGGTGAGTTCAAAAAAAAGCAGGGTATTCACAGTGTTATAAGAGATTAAAACTTGACCTTGAATGTCTGTAAAACTTTACAGAAAATATTTCTACTAATGAAGCTATGACTTCTATAAGAGCAATACAACACAACTTTCATTTATATAAAAACTAAAATTTAGAAGAGATTACTATTACTTATATCTAACTTATTAGTACAGTTTTCTTATCTCATTCTATAATTAGTTTAATTATTGCATTTTGTTGATAAAGTATGTATTTGATCAAAACTGTATTCAACCTTGTTACATTACTTATGATTTATTTATGATTGAAGTAACAGCTACAGCCCTATTCTGTTGTTTTGTTTTTACACAGAGGACAAGATGGTTACATGTTATCTATATTTAAGAAGGTTGAGAAAGGTTTTTGCATTTCTGAAAATATTCACAGTTTTTAACTGTTTTGTTTTTCCCTCAGTACAATCTTCTAATATAGGACTCAAAGGATATGAATCATTTGTCCCAGTTATTACAGTAAAGCTTTTCACTTTCTATTATATGGAAATTACACTTGAGTGTTTTGGGGTAAAAATTCTGTTAAATGTGATTCCATAACAGAAAGAATAACTGGTTCCTTACCATCAGAACAGAGGTATCAGGTGGTATATGAGAGCAGCAAGGTTCCTCAGCTGTTTGATTCCTACAGAGAGAAGGAGCCAGCCTACTCATTATCAGATCCCTCAGTAGAGATATTGTCCTGCAACACTGGTTTGGCAATTTGCACTTTTGCTAATTTTAAAATTGTATTAGTTACCTCTTAATGGCCTCCCAGGGATTTCAGGTTTTGGAAGGACCCCTTTGGCCAGGTCCTCTTTTGGACTTCTTAATTTTAAAAACTGACAGACCAGCACTTCTATATTATTATTTCTTTTATTTATTTGCTCTGGAAGGCCCGCTACTAAAGCAGAGGTGGAAGTCTGCTTATTTTTTAACTGTAACTTTTCTTTTAACTTGTGGATTTTTCCTTCTTGAGACAGACTACTATAGTTAGCCATACAGCATATATATTATGGCCAGCTGACTGCAGTTGCAGTTCAACTGCTATTTTTACTAAATTTCATACTCTTTTGTTCTTGTACTACATTTTTAATTGGATAATTACCTGAAGTTCAGGAATTCCGTCTTCTGGCCACTATGCCCCTTTCCTTAATTTATATTGTGGCCACACAGAGTTGCAGTAATGTACTAACAATTTTTTTTAAAATGACACTCTCTACATTTAGACCAATTATTAAGAATAGTTCCCAAGGGAGATGTAGCCAGCTTGCTTTGAGAGTTTCCCATGGCTGGGCAATACTAACAGAAGTCACAAAGACAGAATATCAGAGTAGGAGCTCCTCACATACAACTGGTTCCCCACAACTGCAAACTGTGCAAACTGTAAAAATTCCAAAGGAGAACCTCAAATCTGGGGTCACAGACAGTGGGACTCAAACCCCCCTAAGTCCTTGGATCAACTCATCCTTTTCACACAATAGGTTAAATGAAACAAAAGGAAGCAAAGTGAACACAACAAACAAAAGATCACACACTTACCCAGCACAGGGAAAGTCTTGACTGCAAAGTCACCTTCACCCAGGTGTGTCTGGTATCCATCTGCAGCAAGTGCCCCCACCTGGACCCTCTAGTCCTGGTCCTCTAGGAAAAATTCCTGGGCAGCATAGCAGCTGAGGGGTTCTGGAGAGCAGCACAGTAAATAAAGACATGGGATCAGGGTTGCACTAAAGGCAGCGGGGGTCCTGTGACAGTCACCAAATTGTTACTGTCAGAAAACATGGTCTTAAATAGGTCTTAAATAGTCATATTAAACAGAGAAAAAAGTTACTTTGCTTTGGTAAGAAGGTGAGTTTATTGAAGATGCATTAACAAGGAACTGGAGGAAAAAAAATCTTTCCAAGACCATTTCAGAGTGGGAAGAGTGGTTTAGGCTTTTATAACACCAAACAGACAAAAAGTGGCTAGGTTCCAGAAGAAAGCAGAAGGGGAAAAATAGAACAGGAAAAGCTGTTTGGTCAGCAGCTCCAATTATCTTGAAGCCCTCCCCTTATTCAGACTTGTTTTTGAAGAAGAAGGCATCAGATATCAGAATATATGGTGATACTCCTTGCATTTTTCTGCAGGCAATGCTGGAAGGTTCCTGGGAACAGAGAGTAAGTTTTTTGTTGTTGTTGAGATTAGAGTAACAGCAAGTTAATTTAACAAGGGCTTTTTATGCTTAGAATAACTTAAGGCTGCTTGAATGAAGTGATCATAATAAACATTTTTTTTCTTTTTCTTTTTTTGCTACTAACGACTATACTGAGCATTTTCTAGCTAAAAACTATACTGAGTATTTTTTTCTCCTTATCCAGCTATCACCACCACCACCACTATACTCATTTGCCCTTCTCCACCCTCCAGGCCCTTAGATCTAACAACATCCTTGCATGTATTCTTGGCTGTCTGTCTATCTGTGCTTGCTTCTCATCACCTGAAAAACTTCCACATAATGTCCGAAACAGATGGAGTGTTCTATAAATGTCAATTAGTTCAAGCTGCTTTGCAATGCTATTTAAATGTGATATGCATTTACTGATTTTTTTGTCAAGTTGTGCTAAAATCTCCTATTTTGATTGTGTATATGTTTATATCTTTTTGTGTTTTGCTTATTTATACTTCATGTATAGCAAGGCTCTGTTCTTTGGTCATACTTATATAGAATGGTTACTCCCTTTGATGGATTGACATTTTATCCAGTTTAATGTATAATTCACTTGTGATTTTATCACTAGTGATAGTCTTCATTCTGAATTCAACTTTTTCTTCTAACAAAGTAAGTGCTCTAGCTTTCTTTTTTTTTTTCATTAAATTCAGTTTTATTGAAATACATTCACACACCGTACAATCATCCATGGTATACAATCTACTGTCCACAGTATGATAACATAGTTATGCATTCATCACCACAATCTATCTCTGAACATTTTCCTTACATCAGAAAGAACCAGATCAAGAATAAAAAATTAAAGTGAAAAAAGACCACCCAAATCATCCCCCCATCCCACCCCATTTGTCCTTTAGTATTTATCCCCATTTTTCTACTCATCCATACACTAGATAAAGGGGGTGTGATCCACAAGGTCTTCACAATCACACTGTCAGCCCTTGTAATCTACATTATTATATAATTCTCTTCAGGAGTCCAGACTGCTGGGTTGGAGTTTGGTAGTTTCAGGTATTTACTTCTAGCTATTCCAATACATTAAAACCTAAGAGGTGTTATGTATATAGTGCATAAGAATGTCCACCAGAGTGACCTCTCGACTCCATTTGGAATCTCTCAGCCACTGAAACTATTTCATCTCATTTTGCATCCCCCTTTTGGTCAAGAAGATACTCTCAGTCCCATGATGCTGGGTCCACATTCATCCCTGGGAGTCATATTCTGCATTGCCAGGGAGATTTACACCCCTGGGAGTCGGGTCCCACATAGGGGGGAGGGCAGCGAGTTCACCTGTCGAGATGGCTCAATTAGAGAGAGAAAGGGCCACATCTGAGCAACAAAGAGGTACTCAGGGAAAGACTCTTAGGCACCATTACATGCAAGTTTAGACTCTCCTTTGTGGTAATGAGCTTCATAAGGGCAAGTCCCATGCTTGAGGGCTCAGCACATCAAACCGCCAGTCCCAATGTTTGTGACAACATCAACACCAGTCCAGGTGAGGATGTCCAACACATCCGCACCTTCCCCCAGATCCTCGGGGCTGAGGAGGGGGAGGCTGTAAATATATTTTTTATTATCTGCCCAGATTACTCTGGGATGTGTCACTATTTCACTCCAGCCTATACTAACCTACCGTATCTCACTTCCTATTCAAAGTTCCATGCAATTGTGGTGTTTGAACAAATCGACTGTAGAGTTGTACCGTTTAGAAAATTTAGATCCTGTACCAAATAGATATCTATTCCCTTGGTCTCATATGGAAGTTGAAGTTTTAAAACACAATCAGTTTCAACCTTTACCCTTTGGCCTGGCTTGCCCTGGTCTTAACCAGACCTGCTTCATTCATATCACTAATTGAAGTCTGGGCTCTTTTTTTTTGATAGTGGCTATATGCACTAATACTGACATTCATATCTGCCGAGCTCTAGCTCTGAGTTTCAGGTGTCTCGGAGATATGCATTGTTCCAGAGACCAATCAGGCTATACGCTAGGGGATCAGCATCTCAAAGTTTAGAGATAGGCATTACAATTCAGGGATAGAGTTAACTGTCGTAAGAGCTTACAATCTAGGGACTATTACAATTATTATGTCCACGTTAGGCTATGTTCTAAGATTCAATTCTGAGTTTACACATTGTAGTTAGTCCATATTGGTGAGGCATCGTCCCTCTCACCATGTTTTCTCCAACACTTTTACTCCTATATATATATTTTCCTACAATTTTATAGAGTTATATTCACATACCATACATTTATCCACAGTGTACAATCAGTTGTTCATGGTATCATCATAAAGTTGTACATTTATCACCACAATCAGCACTTGAACATACTGATTACTACAAGAAAAATTGTTTTTTTTTTTTTTTTAGCAATAAGAAAAAAATGATAAAAAGAAAAATAACATGTCATACAATACAATATACTAGTAAGGACAGCAAATAACACTGCTACCAAGAAGCCCATATTCCTCCCCTATATCCCCCTCTCATATACATTTAGCATTGGCATATTGCCTTTGTTACATTTAATGGCGGTATATTACAATGTTACTGTTGACCACAGACTCCAGTTTGCTTTGATTATGTTTTTTCCTGAATACCATTCCCTTTTCAAATTTCTACGTGGTTGACATTCATTTGCTTTCCCACATGCAAAAACATTTTTATATTTGTATATTTAGTAACAGTCATTGGCCACTCCAGTTTTTGCCATGTTATACAGTCCCAGTCTTTATCATCTATCTTTACCTCTGGTGTCATACATTCTCCTGTCCCACCTCTTTCAGCTTTACTCACAGACATCTTTGTCCAGTGTACTTACAATACCATGCTACCATCACACAGTATTATGCTATCTATTTCTGTATCTATGCAGTCAATCCTAAACATTCTGTAGTCCTTCAGCATCAAATGGCTGATCTCTGTCCTCTTTCTATCTCCTGGTCACCTGTGTTGTCAGCTTTTAACTCCCAAAGTTTGTTCATTAATGTCTGTTCATATTAGTGAGACCATACAGAATCTGTCCTTTTGTTTCTGGCTAACTTCACTCAACATAATGTCCTCAAGGTTCATCCACATTATTACATGATCCATGTCTTTGTCCTGTCTTACATACAGCTGCATAATATTCCATCATGTGTATATACCACAGTTTGTTTATCCACTTGTCCTTTGATGGACATTTGGGCTGTTTCCATCTCTTGGCAATTGTGAATAATGTCTAGCTTTCTTTTGATTAGTGTTTTCTTGGTATTTATTTTTCTATCCTTTTACTTTCAACAATTTCTTTCTTTCTATTTAAACTAAATATTCTGAAGACAATATATAGTTGGTTCTTTTTTTATCTACTTGACATTCTCTCCTATTTTATTTTATTGCCTTATCAATTTACAGTATTGTAATTATTTTTTTGTGGCTGGGTTTAGTTCTACTATTCTATATTTCTTTTATATTTGTCAAATCTATTTTCTATTCTTCTGGTCATCCTCTGCTACTTTTGATGCCATAAAATATTATTTTGTTCATTTTAATCTTCTTTTGCCTTTTAATTCTATTGTTTGTGATTTTTACTGGTGTTCTAGGATTGCAATACACATTCTTAATGGAATTAAAATGAATGTAAAATGCAAGATACATGCAATACTGTAATCATGCTCACTCCAACTTGTAATAATGATATATACTTAAACATACAATATATTAAATTGCACATTAAAATGTTATAATTTTAAAGTTACTTGTTTTCTAAAGAGATAAAGAGAATATATATTCTTTTATATATTTTCTATGTTAATCCAAGTATTTTCTATTTCTTGTGTTATTTATTTCTTCTGGTAGATCCAATATTCTATCTTATGCCATTTCCCTTCAGCTCCACTAACTTCATTTAGCATTTCTTGTAATTCAGTTCTTCTGAAGATGAATTCTCTCAGGGCTAGTTTATCTGAACATATCTTAATTTTCCTTCCTTTTTGAAGATGCTTAAATGAGATATAAAATTTCTGGTTGATATATATATATATTTATATATATTTATACTAATTTATTTTACAAGATTAGAGATATTATACAATTACTCCTTTTCCTTCATGTTTATGATGAGAATTTAGCCAGCATTATTATCAATGTTACCTGGTGTATAGTGTTTATTTTGCTTTGAGCCCCTCTTGAGAATTTTCTTTATATTTGGCTTGCTGCTGTTTGACTATGATATGACCACTTGCAAGTGATCCTATTATTTATAAAGTAGAGAGTTATTTGAGCATCTTAGATCTGTAAATTGTATATTTTATCAAATTTGGGGAATATTCTGCCAATATTTCTTGACTTTTTTTTTTTTTTTTTCCTTCTAGTCTCTCTTCCCTTGTTCTGGATATGCATTAACACCTATGTTTCACCACTTGATTTTTTTCTTCAGATTCGTTTCTCCCAGATTTGCATATTGGATAAGCTCCCTTCAACTATCATTATGTTCTCTTCTCTCTCTCTCTCTCTCTCTTTCAGCATCAATATGATATTAAGGTTGTGAATTTTTTAATTCAGATATGGTATTACCTGTGCTAAAATTTCAAATTGTTTCTCTATCAGAATTCCCATTTCCCTGCTGAAATTCTCCATCTGTTTGATATTAATGGCCAGATTTTCCTTTAATTCATTGAACCTTCTTTGATAGCTGCTTTAAAGTCCTCACCTATTAATCCACCATCTATTTCATCTAAATATATGTTATTGCAAACTGTTTTTTCTCTTAAATATAGGTAACATTTTCTTGTTTCTTCACATTTATTAATATTTTACTGTAATCTGGATAATTTTTAAATTCTGGTTCTGGACAAAGATGGTGGTGTAAGATGATTCAGTATGCCATGCCTCCACAAAATATTTGAATAACTAGCAAAAACTGGCAGCACCATCTTACTTAGGACTTCAGAAAAGAGTTAAAGGTTTGCAGTAACTGTATGAGGGTCAAATCAAGAAAACTTAGCTTTAAAAAATGGTAGGAGAAGATCATTTGCCCTTTCTGCCTCCAATTCCATCCCCTTACAGTATGGTGTGGCCAGCATATACTAACATTTTGGGTCTATGGCTGTGTTCAAAGGGAGCAGAGTAAATTGTATGCACAAACTGCACTGTCTGGATGTCAATGCCATTCTATCAGAGGAGGGGTGCAGCCTGAAAGACAACCATGCAAAGAATGAGCAACAAAAGGAAAAAACAGATAAATGAGACCATGACAAAATAAAAAAGAAACTTGTGTATCAAAGGACATCATTACAAAAGTAAAAAGGCAACCTACAGAACAGAAGAAAATATTTTGGAAGCCATATATCTGGTTAAGACTTAGTATACAGAGTATATAAAGAAATCCTACAACTCAACAATAAAAAGACAACAGAATTAGAAAAATGGGCAAAAGTCTTGAATAGACATTTCTGCAAAGTAGGTCTACAAAAGGCTGTTAAGCACATGAAAAGATGCTCAACTTCATTAGCCATTAGAGAAATGCAAATCAAAACCACAATAACATAACATTTCATAACTGTTATAATGGCTACTATTAAAACAAACAAGCAAACAAAAAGGAAATAAGTGTTGGAGAGGATATAGAGAAATATGAATACTTATTCATTATTGGTGGGAATGTAATATGGTACAGCTGTTGTGGAAAACCATTTGGCAGCTCCTAGAAGTATAGAATTACCATATGACTCATTAATCCCACTTCTAGATATACACCCAAAAGAATTGAAAGCAGGCACTCAGATATTTCCACACTGATGTTCATAGTAACATTATTCACAATTGTCAGAAGGTGAAAGCAACCCAAATATCCACCAACAGATGAATGGATAAAGAAAATGTGGAATCTACATTAATGAAATATTATTAAACCATAAAAAGGAATGAAGTTCTGATTCATGCAACACCAGGGATGAACCTTGAAGACATCATTTTGAGTGAAACAGATCAGACAGAAAAGGACAAATATGTGTTCTCACTGATATGAAATAATTAGAATAAGCAAATCATAGTCGGATACTAGAATACAAGTTATCAGGGGCAGTTTCTGTTTGAGATGCTGGAAAAGTTTTTGTAATGGATGGCGGTTATGGTAATTACATTGTGAATATAATTCACAGTGCTGTAGTATATATGTAGTTAATGGGGGAGATTTGGATTTTAATATGTTATTTGGATAAAAATTAAGATAAAAACAAAAACTACATAGGGCCACATAGTGAACCCTAACATAAACTATGGACTATAGGTAATAGTATAATTATAGCAATATTGTTTCATCAATTGAAAAAGATTACCACACTAAAGCAGTGTTAATAGTAAGGATAGCTGTGGGTGGGGGAGGGGGACTCTATTTTCTGCATGAATTTTCTGTAAAGCAACATCTCTCAATTAAAAAAAACATACTGAGTTACAGAAAACAAAACAAAACAAATACACTTTTTTTTTCATCTACCTTTTGAAGAATTCTGATTAGTATTTTAGAAGATATATAAATAACTGGCTGACTACCTTGAAATCCTTGTCTTCTTTGTACACATTATTAGATCAGGTTATATTTGTTTTACGCTTAGATCCAGAGTGAATTTCTTAGGCTTGGGAACAGGCATATTGATTTTTGGATTTCAATAGAAAATTTAAGGTCTTTACCAAACATCTTAAATGTATCAATTTCTGTCTCTTTTTTCTTGCATAGTAATATGTTGTTTTCTGTGGGGCTTCTTGAAGTCTTCCCTAAGCATGCACAGTTTGTGGGCCCTTTGTATACAGGTTTTTGGGTTTCAGCACTGTGTGCTCCTCCTTTTTAGGAGTTTTCCCTTAAAATTCCAGTTATTCTGACAACCTCAAACTGGGTCTTAGGACTCCTCAAACCAGTAAACCCACAAGTTCTTTTCTCAAGTTTTAACTATTCCTTACTATCCAGACTTGGGGAAAATCTATGTAAATTAAGATCAAATCCAATGTAGTTCCTTTCTCTGCAGGGTCAAATCTCCTAGAATTTCCATCTAATTTTGATAACTCTAAAGTGCCTTTTGTATTTTGTCAGAAGTTATATTTGTTAGCTGCAGAGGGGTGAGTTCAGTAAAATCTACTCCCATCATTACTAGTATTTCTTTCCTTTTGTGATGATGATTAATAGTACTTGTATTGTCACTAATACTTACTAGCTTAGGAGAAAGTTTATGGATGCATAAGCCAGTACATATTATATGGAAAAGACTTTTCTTTGAAAACAGAGTGTGCTACCTATGTATTAAGAAATTTAAAATTGCATTAACTATACTAGGCAATCTAAGATAACTAAATTTTGGTTAAGTAATATTTAGCTAACTAGTTCAAAGAATATCACCCAGGCAAGTACATCATTAGGAGAAACTAGAGATTCACAATTGGGTTGATTTCTCTTTTAAGTATTCCTTTACAAAAATGATTTAACAACTCTAATTATTCAAGTAAGACCATCAATTACAGCACTGAGGTAACTTTGATAGAGAACACATAAAATGTGAAATAAAAGTCTCTGATCATGTAGGCCTAGCAAAATAAAGCTCAGTGAGGGAAATATAATCTGTCCCAGAATGTATATGATGATAAATAAACAAACCAAATTCTGAAAGCTTCAGATTCCTTTGAGAAAGGAGAATTTCAGGATTAGAATTTTGAGGAAATTTTGAAGTAGAAAAAAATTTGTTAGCATAAAGTAATCTTGTAGTCATTAATTAATTAATGGTGCTAATAAACATTGACTGGCTTTCCAAAAATGAATTTTAGTTTTAAATTTATTTTTAGTCTAAATAATTTAGTGCTAGGGTTTTAGACCAAAGTAAATTTGATCTTATGAATTTTCAGGTTTTTCATTTCAACATTACCTAATCTTTCTTTACTTCCAGCTTCCAAGTATTCTTTCCCAATCCACAACTACAAAGTAGATTCAAATTTCAGATCTCAGATTACATTTGCTGTCTTCTATCTAGAGTAGATGTTTGTTCAGTCTGCTTTGAATGAATTGATATAAATTCTCAACTTTACTGGCAGGATCAACTATATATAGCAAAGTTGCAAGGTATAGAACAGTACCCTCATGTTTTTTTGCTGAATAGGAATATTGAATAAATTATTCTAATCTTGCACTTCATGCTCTGTAACACTGCACTATTGTTCCAATTGTCTCCAGCCTATGCTTGGAAATGTGAGAACCTCACAGCCAGCAATGTTTACCCTGTACTGCTCTGAAGTTTACTCTTTACCCAAAGCTTCTATGACACCCAAGTTGCAGGTGTAAAATACAACTCCTCCATTATTTTTCCTCTAAATTGTGTCTACTTAGCCATTTTGACAGCCAAAAGTCCCAGAAAGGACTTAAAGGGCAGATTTTCAAGATTTTAGAGAAAATGCTTTCTTCCTCCCTTTCTCCAGTCAGGTTTTATTGTAACTCTGAGTCTTTGGATATTTTATTCTGTAAACATCTGGCACACATTTTCTTCTGAGCTGTATACCTTTGGCCCTACCACATGCTTTCATTTGACTCCTCTATACTAGGAAGGAAGAAAAGAATTCCTGTCTCCTTCTGATATAGTATTAACCTTTATTACTTAAATACTCACAAAGTTCATTGCTGTTACACTTTCAGATCACATATGTTTTCAATTTTCAGTTCAAATAGCTGGAGTTGGAGGATAAAAAAGAAGATATTTGGGATGAATTTTGTGTCAGTGGTAGTGAAGGATTGGACTGATAAGACTTCCTCAAGTTCTCAAGCCAACTTAAAGTTTTCTTGGAGGAAAAGTAAAGAGTATGGGTATTGGTTGCATTATTTTTGTTATGTTGAAATTTATCTGAGAAAAAAACACAGAAATTTCTAATTCCAGATTAGTATTTGCCAAATATATTTCTACTACGTGCCAGCAACTGTGGTACATAATGAGTAAAAAATAGGTGGGTATTATCTTGAATATACTTTAGATATTCATTTCCAATATAACTTAGAACCTTGAGTCATTTTATTTAAGAAAAGTAAAAATCTTTTGCTATCGTCTTGACTAGATACATCCAGTCCATCAGAGCAGACAGTTCCAATGTACAGGATCCCCCTCAACCATTTTTATCCTTTAAACTTCCCAAAGCCTATGTTTATTGATCCATCAGAGACTTTGTTCTTGAATTTTATTTATTAGAATTTATGTTTAAACTCATTTTATCAATTTTCCTATGTTAGATTTTTGTAAATGTGTTTTGCATTTAAAAAGTATGGAGGCATAGCAAGAGGGGTATAGAGAATAGAATAGACCTAAAATTAAAGAAATTAGGTTTCTTCATTTCCCTCTGAAACTGGTTTTGCAGTAAGTCCTAAAGGAACGGTAAATGTCTCAATGAAATCTATGAGCTCTACATCAGGATACAAAGAAATTTAGAATTATTTTTAAATGGCCTAGTCCAATAACTCCAAAATAAAAACAAACATATAGTAAAAATCACTATCACCAAATATGGAGGACTAAAAAATAAGTTTAATCCTAAGAAAACTTCAAGACCATTTCTCTTAATTTATGTCAAAAGCAATTACTTTTCTGTCTGAACAAATGTATTAGCTATGCAGCCCATTACTTTAGCAATTTGAGAGTAGCTTACCACAGATAAGGAGATGGAAATGGGTGGATAATCTCATCTAGAGGAGAAATCCACAGCGTAACTCTTCTAATTTTACATAATACTTCATGGAAAAGACACAACAGAAGAGTCATAATCGTATCACTGTCCCTTTACTTTGGCCTGTACTTTACGTAAAACTCAACAAATTGATTTTTCCACCATCAATGCAGGACTTCAAACAGATAACTTTAGGGTGTAGGTTTTGTTAATGTTCTTCTTAAAAGTTAAACAGATGTTGGCTAGAGTTGGAATTATGCACAGCAGGATCTTTAGGAATAAATGGTGATTTTATCTCTGTACCTTCATCTTTAAAAAAAAAAATCCAGAAGAGACAGTAAAGCTTTCACTAGAGCAGTGGTACTCAAGACTTTTTCTTTTAGAACTTCTTTGTAATCTTAAAAATTTAAGTGCTTCAAAAAGCTTTTATTCACATGGGTTATATCTATGAATATTTATTGTGTTGGAAATTAAAACAAATTTTAAAAATATGTACTTCTTCATTTAAATTTAAAAATAGCAAGTACATGTTATCCTAACATATATAATATATTTTAAATGAAATAACTATGATTTTCAAAATAAAAAATTAGTGATAAAATTATTTTTAAAATATGTTTGCAAATCTCTCTAATATTTGGCTTAATAGGAGACACATGGATTTTACTATCTGCTTCTGCATTCAACTTGCTCCAAATATTATTTCAGCTGAAGAATATGAAGGAAATGTGCCTTTAAACAGATAGGTAGTTGAAAAGGGAAAAGTATGTCAACATCCTTTGCCAATATTTTGGAATATTCTTCTTTGATTCTACACCAAAACACAAAGTGGTAATTTCTTAAAGGTCAGTTGCTATGTGGAATTAAACAATATCAATGAACTTTACATATTCTGTTACTTTAAAGCCCACTGTCTCTCTTGATTTTGAATGCATCGTTTAATCATGCATGATTTTGTAACATCATGCATTGGCTATTTGGAAATATTTGTTCACTGAGTTATGGAAATCTTCCAAATGATGGCACATTTCATTATATAAATCAAATATCAAAATATAACATTCATCAGTAACACTCTGGATCTCAGAAAATTCTTTAACTATTGGAAAACTGTAAAGGTTATGGTAACAGATACATATTTTTTCCAGATTCAAATTGTTACTTGACATTTTGATAACATAATTCTTAGTTGCTTTCCTTGAAATGATAAGTTTGGCATTCATTTTCAAGAAAATATCTGCAAAACACTCGAGTTGGAATAATTAGAGTTTGTGTCAGTAATTCTTTCAAGTAACAACAGTGTTCCATGAAAAATGTTGCTAGTTTTGCCCAATAATGAGGCACACAAGGACACAAGTTTCTATATACATTTTCTGTGAGACAACCATTGTCTTACTTTATGTGTACTTCTCATTTCATTACACAGAATTTTAAAAAGATATGTGGTCAAGGTTTGACATTTAATAACATCAATATTTTCACTGCTTCATCAAGGACATTCTTAGTTGAAATTTGCAGTTTTTTTTTCATTGCAAATACATGGCATTGAATAATGCAAGGAATACTGGTACCAGTTTGGAGACACTGCTTTGATTTGTGCCATAATCCCAGGAGTTTTACCTAATGTCAATCCATTGAAAAAGACAAATGATGTCTTAGTATTACTATGAGAATAGTTTTGACCCCACTGACCCTCTTGAAAGTGTCAAAGGGAGTACAGGGGTCTGGAACCACACTTTAGTAACTGCTGAACTACAGCAGGAAAAAACAAACACAAATTGACATCTAAATCATCCTTGTATTCTACAATCCAGGGTTCAAATGTTTTGAAAATGATTAGGTCAGAGAGACTTCTACTTACCAAATTTCTTTCTCAGACAGTATGATTCAGAGAATTATTTCCCCATTATCCTCTTTTAGAAATGAATTCCTAAACTGAGCCAGGGAATACAGAACAAACAAAATGTTTCCATAAGGATACATTAAAATTAAAAGGTCATAGAGTTTGTATGTTTGGTGGATATGGAGTATGTGAAGATTTCTAATCAAGAGAGAGCAGTGTTTCATATTAAATGCCCACATTTAATTTGGTGTAACACTGAAGAAGAATAACTTAAATTGAATTTTTTAAAATTTTCCTGTTATTTCTACCCTCAACATAGGCAGGTACTAATAACTAGAATATTGAAGTTCAAGAGAAAGAACAGTGATAAACATGGTGCTTAGAAAGAACTTTTTTTTCTAAAAATCAGTTATAAGTCAAATGACTTAGAGACAGTTTTTTTTCTGTAGAAACTTATTTCCTCAAATTCAATCCAAATATCTTCTAATTTTGGAAATTAATGATCTATGATTGTTCTGGTTTGCTAATGCTGCCAGAATGCAAAACACCAGAAATGGATTGGCTATTATAAAGGGGGTTTATTTGGTTATAAAGTTACAGTTTTAAGGCCATAAGGTGTCCAAGGCAACAGGGTACCTTCATTGAAGGATGGCTGATGGCGTCCATAAACTTCTATTAGCTGGGAAGGAATGTGGCTGGTGTCTTCTGGCTCCCAGGTTGTGTTTCAAAATGGTGTTCTCCAAAATGTCAGTGTCAGCTTCCAACAGCCATCTTCAAAATGTGCCTTTCAGTTGCAGCTCCTCTGTCAGCTCCTATGTGCTATTTAAAGTGTCCCTCTTGGCTTTACTTAGCAGTGAGCTCCTTCTATCTGAGCTTTTATAGGGCTGCAGTGAACTAATCAATGCCCACATTGAATGGGTGGGGTCACAACTTCATGGAAATTATCTAAACAGAGTTATCACCTACCATTGGGTGGGTCACATTTCTATGGAAACACTCAAAGAATTACACTGTAATCAACACCAATACATCTGCCCACACAAGACTTCATCAAAGATAATGCCATTTTGGGGGACATAATACATTCAAACTGGCACAATGATTAACAAAATATTTCCACTGCACTATCTCATCTGATCCTTTCAAAAATCTTGTAGTTAGGGAAAGATAACAATCTCCCTATTAAGGCACAAATGGTCTAGGATACTTTGCCAGGAACACATTCGTAGCTAGTGACACAACTGGGATTGGAATTCATGTTTCATTCATTTGCATTTTATCCATTAATTCAATGGAGAGACATTCAATGGGGGCTACTATGTTCTTAATTCATATGTAATAACTCCATCTTTAGACCAGATTGAGATAGATATTTTATGTAGAAGGTTAGATTGCTAAGTATGGAACTTTTAGGAGCTAAACATATTGATCTTCATTTTAAACATACCCAAATAGCAAGAATAAGAGAATGAGAGAGTTGGAGCATGTGAGAGCAAGGAGGCAGAGGATGTGTCTATAGCCTGGAGAAGATAAGTGAGATGATTCTTTAAGTCTAACTGTGGAAAGTAAGACATTCTTTCAGCAGGAAATGATAGTGATCATCACTTTAATACCACCCAATCAAAAGGAGACAAACTATAAGATATCCTCTCCCCAGTGGAAAGCTTGCAGAATCCTTGATCTCAAAATTCCTGTGAGGAGAATTCCTTATTGTCAGCCCCTTTACCTTAAACTACTGAAAGCTCCTAGGACAAGAATCACAAGACACAATGCCTTGTTCTTGATTTTCTACTCTACCTTTCTTTTAGGTTTGTGTGAATGTGTGTTCAATAGTGGTTGGGAAAACAGAAAATATCCTTGAAAGAAGCCTTGACTTTGTATTTGATTCTTGATTTCTAGCTAGCTGGGGTTAAAAATGGACATTTCAGAGGAGATTGCTAAGAGCTTTAATTAGGATGCAACACAGTTGCATACAAAAAGAATGAAAAATACAAGAGAAAAAAAATCATATAGTTAATAGATTTTAACAAAATAAAATGGAGGTTTTTCTTTGTGGGGTATTTTAAATAATTCATGAATGAGTGCAGAGGATTATAGCCTTGACGGTACAGAGGGAAGCATTAAATATGTTTTTTTTTTTCAGTTTGCTAAAGCTGCTGGAATATGATGTACCAGAAATGGATTGGTTTTTACAAAATGGGTATTTATTAACTTAAAATTTACAGTTCTAAGGTCATGAAAATTTTCCAATTAAGACATCAGTCAGATGATACTGGCCTCTGCAGATAGGCTGCTGGCATCTGTGACACCTCTGTCACATGGGAAGGTACATGGTGATGTCTGCTGGGTTTCAATGTTTCAGCTTCTGGTTCCAGTGGCCTCCTCTCTGAGTTACTGAGTCCTCCCTGATCATCTCCAGGGCTTTTCTCTCTGCTCTCTTGGTTTCATCTCTCTAAGTTCTATGGGCTTTTTCTGTGTTTCCTCCATCTTCTCATAAAGGACTCCTGTAAAAGGATTAAGACCCAGCTTGAATGGGATGGGTCACATCTCAATTGAAATAACCTAACCAAAATGTCTCACCCACAATAGGTCAGCACCCACAGGAATGCATTAAAAGAACATGGTCTTTTCTGGGGCACATAACAGCTTCAAAACAGCACAAGTGTGTTCAACAGATCTCCTGATTGAATAATATTTTTGTGCTAAATATTATATAAGGTATGATTTAAACAAATAAAAAGGGGTAGGAGAACATCTACATTCTTCAAAATTGTATTTGCAAATAAGAACATTGGTTGCATAAGGATGTAGTAGATATTAATAATTTTAGCAGGATCTACTTGGCTCAAGCTTCAGTGTTCTTACTCTGAAAACTGAATGCTGTATGACAGCCACCTAGGGGAGGGTTGTTATTAAGGATATAACAGCTCACTCTGAAAAGGGGAGTTTTACCTACTTTCAGCTAAGATGCCAAACTTCCAGCCTCACAATCTTGCAGTTGCAACATCAATGAACTGAAAATGTATCACCCTACCTTTGCTTTGAAGGAAGCAAAAAAAAAAAAAAAAAAAAAAAAATGGGCTGTACAGCAGACAGTCAACAACACAAACAGTCCCTGTCCTCACTGAGCTATCCACTGGTAGAGACAGACTCTGAACAAAAACAGACTTGCGAAGTGCTACAATAGGAGAAGTATAATTGGCTAAGGGGGAACATAGAGGGCTGCTTCTCCTACTATAGGGTAAGGTCAGAAAAGGCTTTGTACCTAAAGCTAAAAAATTATGGATGAATACAGTTAAACCATAAAATGGGATAATGGCTATACTTGCTATATGTAGAAGGAAGAACATATATATGATGAGAAAACTGCATCAAGATAATGAAATCCCTATGACAAATTGAAAGAGGGTCAAAATAGCTGCAGGGTCTCATAAATACAGTGAAGAAGAGTAAAAGATCGTACTGGAAATAGAACTAGGGTTTGTGGTTTGAAAAGCCCTGAAAGCTATGTCAAGGAATTTGGAGGTTATTTTCTATTCTCAAAACACCTCTTTATCCCTGCAAAGGATCTTACCTCCTCCATTTCTCTCTGCTCTGATCTATGTTTCAGGGAGCTGACCACTGCAGACTAAATCATCTAGGCTCCTTGGTGACTGGTTTGCTTTTGGATTTGGTCAACAAGATGTGCTGTTAGAAACTTGGAGAGGGAAGGAGAAAAGGGAATTTTGAGTTATTACTCTCCTGTCTCCTCCTTGTTTATGCTGGTGTTTTTGTCATTGACTATGCCCCTTCACAGTGTAGTATATAAAGGCTTATATCTTAGAACAGACTCTAGAGGCAAAGACAGGAATTTAAGCTTGCTGTTTATAAAACGCATTTACATGTCAGAGGATGGGAGATTAATCCAACAAAAATACAGGGAACTTCACTTCAGTGAAATTTCTAGTTGTCCAGTGGTGTGGGGCATGGAGATATCCCTTTTAAGATGAAGGATAGGCTGATGCATCTGTCCTTTCCTATGACCAAAAAGAAATACAATGCCTTGTTGGCCTCTTTGGATTTTGGAGACAACATATTCCTCATTTAGGTGAACAAATCTGGCCCATTTGCTGAGTGACCAGAAAAGCTGCTAGTTTTGAGTTGGGACTGGAACAAGAGAAAGATTTGTGATATGTCCAGGCTACTGTGCAAACTTCTCTGCCACTTGGGCCATATGACCTAGCAGATTCAATGGTGCTGGAAATGGCAGAGGCAAATAGAGATACTGTTTGGAGCCTTTGGCTGACCTGTATAGGAGAATCACAATGCAAACCCCTAAGATTTTGGAACAAAGCCTTGCCATCCTCTGCAGATAACTACTCTCCTTTTGACAAACAGCTTTTGGCTTGCCACTGGGCTGTAGTAGAGACTGAATGCTTAGCTATGGTCCACCAAGTTACCATGAGACTGAGTTGCCTATCATAAACTAGTGGTTATCTGACCCACCAAGCCATAAAGTTGGGCATGCACAGCAGGACTCCATCATAAAACATAAGTGGAACATATAAGATAGGGCTCAAACAGATCCTGAAGGCACAAGTAATTTATGTGAGGAAGTGACCCAAATGCCCATGGCAGCCAAATCTGCCACATTACCTTATATTTCCAAGCCCAAAGTTATGCTCTCTTGGGGAGTTCCTTGCAATTAGTCGACTGAAGAAGATACCATCTTGGGCTTGGTTTATATGTGGTTCTTCATGATATACAGGTACCATCTGAAAGTGGAAAGCTGCAGCAGTGCTGCCCATTTCTGGGATGTCCCTGAAGGACAGTGGTAGAGGAAATCTTCCCAGTGGGTGGAACTTTGAGTAGTTCACCTAGTTGTTCATTTTCTTGGAAGGAGAAATGGCCAGCGGTTCATTTGTACACTGATTCATGGGCTTTAGCCAATGGTTTGTCTGGATGGTAAGGGTATTGGAAGAAACATGATAGGAAAATTGTTGAGAAAGAGGTCTGGGGAAGAGGAATGTGGATAGACCTTTCTGAGTGGGCAAAGCACATGAAGATATTTGCATCCCACATGAATGCTCATGAGAAGATGATTTTAGCAGAAGAAGATTTATTTTAATAATCAAGTGGATAAGATGACCCATTCCATGGAAATCAGCCACTAATGTCATTGCCAAATGGGCTCATGAAAAAATTGGCCATGGTGGTAGGGATGGATGTTATCCATGGATTCAAAAACATGGACTTTCACTCACCAAAATTTGACCTGGCTACAGCCACTGCTGAGTGCCCAATCTACCAGCAGCAGAGACCAACACTCAGTCCCTGATATGGCAGCATTCCCTGAAGTGATCAGTCTGCTACCTGGTGGCAGATTGATTACATTAGATCACTTACATCACGGAAGTGGCATTGATTTGTTCTAATTGGAATAGACACATATTCTGGGTGTGGGGTTTTCTTTCCTTCACATAATTCTTCTGCCAAAACTACATCCATGAATTTACAGAATGACTTATCCACCTTCATGTATATCCCACACAGCATTGCTTCTTATCAAGGAACCCACTTCGTAGCAAATTATGTGCAGGAATAGGTACATGCTCATGGAATTCACTGGTCTTACCATGATCCCCATCATCCTGAAGCAGCTGGATTGGTAGAATGGAGTAATGGACTTTTGAAGACTCAATTAGAGTGATATGTAGGTGGCAATACAATGAAGGGCTTGGGCATGTTCTCCAGGAGGTGACGTATTCTCTACATCACCATCCACTTTATGGTGCTGTTTCTCCCATAGCCAGGATTCACAGGTTCAGCAATCAAGGGGTGGAAATGGGAGTGACACCACTCACTATTACCCCTAGTGATTCACTAGAAAAATTTTGTTCTCTATTCATGCAAACTTAAGCTCTGTTGGTCTGCAGATCTGAGTCCCAAAAGGAGTGCTTCCATCAGAAGGCACAAAAATGATCCCATTGAACTAGAAATTAAGACACCCACCTGGCCACTTTGGCCTCCTCATGCCTCTGAGTCAACAGGCAAATAAGGGAATTATTTTATTGGCTGGGGTGATTGATCATGACTATCAAGGGGAAATAGGACTGCAACTACACAATGGAGGTAAAGAAGAGTTTGCCTGGAATACAGGAGATCCCCTAGGGCATCTCTTAGTACTACCATGCCCTGTGATTAAAGTCAATGGAAAACTGCAACAACCTGATTCAGGTAGGGCTACCAATGGTCCAGAAATTTCAGGAATGAAGTTTGGGTCATCTCACCAGGCAAATAACTACAGCCAGCTGAGGTGCTTGCTCAAGGTAAAGGGAACATGGAATGGGTAGTGGAAGAAGCTGGTGATAAACATGAACTACAACTACCCGATTAGTTACAGAAATGAGGATTGTAATGGTATGAATATTCTTCCTTGTTTTAATATGAATACATTTGTATATTTATGTAAAACATGTATCTTTGTTTTTTTCCTATTTTACCCCTTATCATATGACATATTATATTATTTTCATGTAATAGTGTTTAAGATATAGGATATCAAGTTTAAGAATGAATATTAGTGGTGGGGCAAGATCGCAGCATAGAGAGGTGTGGAATTTAATTAGTCCTCAACAGCAATTAGTAAACAGCCAGGAACAGCTAGTAAATAGTCTGAAACAACTGTTGGGGGACCTCTGTGACTGGGTACACATCCTACACCAGCCTGGAATGGGTGGAATGGCTGAAATTGCAGCATAGAATTGTAAGTAATGTTCCCCAAACTGTGGAGCTGGCACCCCTCCCTCCCTGACATAGCAGGCTGAGTCAGAAAATTTCACTGTGGAAAAAGAAGCAGGCTACCTGGAGTGAAGTACAGTAACTCAACTGAGCTCCAATTTTGGTTTTAATTAACAAATTTGGACTACTGAGTACAAGCTACAAGGACAGATACACCCAAAGCAAGCAGGAAAGTACATTGAGTTCACTCCTGGCAGACAGATGGGGCTAATGGGAAAAAAATAAATGAGTAAAAATAGAGGCTTTTGGAGATGGCTGATGTCAGAATACTGGAAAATGCTGTGTCTCAAGAACAGGGACACAGAGAACTGGGTATCAACATCAGTTGACCAGTGAAACTGGGGGGATGGGGTCTGTGGACTGGCCTTGAAAAGGGGCTTTCCCTCTTTTTTTTTCTCCCATTCCAAGTAGCTCATTAGAAAAGCCTCAGGCATTTTCAACTGTCAACTCTGACCCAGGCAAGGATGGAGTTAAGAGAGTCAGAGAGACAAAGGAGGAATTCAAGTGTATGAGATAACTCCCTAAAGGGTATATACCTTCCATAAGCAAAGGTGGGTGGGGCCCAGCTTGAGTGGCTGCCCTCCATTGGAGAATTCACACCCTGGGACCTGAGGAAAAAAAAAAAGAAACACAAAAAACTTAAGCTTAGTTTCTGACATCCTCAGCCCCTGGCCAAAACAGGGTCTGCTGAGAATTAAAGGGGCCACAACTCTTTACATCAGTGGGCAGCTGCAAGTTGAAAATCGCCACCTCTGGGCAGGATAGGAAAAGCACAGAGTCTAGAGGCATCAAAGGAAAGTCTGAAAACCTGCTGGATCTCACCCTCATGGAAACCTAATACTGAATATAACCTCCTCCTGAGACCTGGACCTGTTTGGTCTGGGAAAGTCTGATTGGGGTAATCAAGGAAAGCAGATGCTTAGACAGCAAAAGATTTTTAGTCACCTTAGGAAAAATGAAGATATGGCCTAGTCAAAGGAACAAACTTACACTTCAACTGAGATACAGGAATTGGAACAACTAATTATTAATCAAACAGATCTCCTAAATCAATCCAAAAAATCACATTGATGAATTAAAGGATGATATGACAAAAGAGACAAAGGATATAAAGGAGACATTGGGCAAACATCAGGAAGAAATCAAAAGTGTGAAAAAACAATTGGCAAAACTTATGGGAATGAAAGGTACAATGCAATAGATAAAAAACACAATGGAGACATAAAACAGAATATTTAAGGATGTAGAAGAAGGGATTCATGAACTGGAGGGCAGGCAGCTGAAATCCTACACAAAAAGAACAGATACGGAATAGAATGGAAATATTTGAGCAGGGTCTCAGGGAACTGAACAACAGCATGAAGCACATGAATTATGCATCATGGGTATCCCAGAAGGAGAGAAGGGGAAAAGGAGCATAAAGAATAATGGAGGAAATAATCTGAAAATTTTGCATCTCTGATGAAAGACATAAAATTACACATCCAAGAAGCGGAGCATATCCTAAACAGAATAGATCTGAGTAGACAGACTCCAAGATAACCTTCAACATTGAGAAACATCTCTTCCAATCAGTTGAAAGTTTTAAAAGAAGTAGTTATTTCAGTAGTCAGAAGAGAGAATTTTCACCTCTACTTCAACCAGCCATCTTTTCCTGGGGAATTTATCAAAAACCTTCATCAGAGTTTCCAGCTTACAGCCTGCCCTATGGAATTTAATTTGTGCTTGAGACAGTTTCATAAAATTTCATAATAGTTACAGATATCACCTGTTGTTTCTGCTTCCTCAGGGAACCCTGACTAATACAGCATTTGAAGCTAAAAGCTGTGGATGAGTACAGCCAATCCATAAAATAGGGTAATGGTTATAGGTGCTATATGCAGAAGGAAGCATATGTATAAAATGAGAAAGCTGCATCAAGATGATGGCATCCCTATGAGAAATTGAAAGGAGGTCAATACAGCAGCAGGGTCTGGTAAGCACAGTGAGGAAGAAGAAAATTTCATAATGGAAATAGAGCTAGGGTTTGTGGCTTCAAAAGCCCTGAAAGTCATGTTAAGTAATTTGGAGGTTATTTTCTATTTTCAAAACATTTCCTTATCCTTGCAGAGGGTCTGTTCTCCATTTTTCTCTGCTCTGCTCTATGTTTCAGGGAACTGATCATTACAGGCTAGGTCATCTAAATCTTTATATATTGTTCCTGTTTATTCAGTCATTTACTGAAGACATGTTAAACTCTCTCTCTATGAATGTGTATTATTTTTCCTTGTAGTTCTCATTATGTGTTTGCTTTATATATTTTGCAGCTGTATTATTGGGTACTTACACATTTAGATACTTTCCTTTTCCCTTAGTAAAATATTATACCTTAATATACACATTTTTTTTCTAGTATTAGTAGAAGAATAATATCTTTCATTTGGTTAGGGTTTATGTGAGTTTTCATTTGTAAACTACTTATATATTTTTTCTTTATATTTCAGCTGTTTCTTTTGTAAGGAGCAAAAAACTGAATTTAAATTATTTTATGCATACTGAAAACCTCATTCTTATTTGAAATCAAATATTTATCTCATTTACATTTAAAGTACAACTACATGTCTTCAAATTTACCATCTTGTTTTTCCTTTGTCTCATCTGTACTTTTTTCAAAATTTTATTTATCTTTGTTTTCCTTAAGATTGTTATTTTATTAATCCATTTCCCTTTCTGTAAACTTATTGGCTACATAATCTTTTGCTATTTATTTCATGATTAAAATAGGTATTACAATAAACACTTTTAAGTGATCAAAAGTCAATATAAATAGAATCTTTGTCTTCCTTTGTACAGGCAAGAACTTAGAACCTTTTAACTCCAGTTACACTCCTACCTAATTTATATGCTCTTATCATGTATTTTAATCCTATGTACATTTTAAAACTGAAAAGATATTAATAGTGCTCTTATATACAATAAATATTCATTTAATTTGCCACAGATTTACCCTTTTATGAATATTTATTGCTTTTTTTTGTGTCTCTAAACTAAGTAGGTCTGGAATTCTTTTTCTTTTTTCTTGCAATTTTTTTGAGATATAGCCACATACCATTCAATCATCCAAAGTTTACAATCAGTTGTTCATAGTGGCATCATATAGTTGTGCATTCATCACCACAATCAATTTTTGAACATTTTCATTACTCCAAAAATTAATAAAAATAAAAATAAAAAAGAACCCTCAAAACAACCCTTCCCTCCCACACACCCTATTATTGATTTACTTTTTGTTCCCATTTTTTACTCATCTTTCCATACACTGGTTAAAGGGTGGGTGAAAGGTTTTCTACAATCACACTGTCACACCATGTAAGCTATATAGTTTTATGCTCATCTTCCAGAAACAAGGCTACTGGGTTGTAGTTCAACAGTTTCAGATATTCCCTTCCAGCTATTTGAATACACTAAAAACTAAAAAGGGATAAATACATAATTAATAAGAATAACCTCCAGAATGACTTCTCTTCATTTGAAATTTCTCAGCACCTGAAACTTTAGTGTTTCCTTTCTCTTCCCCCTCAAGTTAAATTGTATAGTGGAATTCTTTTCTTTATACCTAGATTAGATACTTTAATAATTATTTTAACAAGCATTTGATGGTGACTAATTGCATGAAAACATCTTTATTTCCCCTTTACTGTTGAAGAAAACATTTTGGGGGCTATAGAAATCAAGGTTGGCAGTTATTTGCTTTTAGTACTTTGAATATATTATTCTATTGTATTCTCAATGCCTTTTTCAAAGGTTAGCTGTTAGCCTTATTTTGCTTACTGATGGCAATGCCATTTATTCCTTTTAATTTATCTAAATTTTTATCTATTTCTTTGATTTTTTTTAGCAGTTTTACTATGTATGCTTAGATGTGGTATATATTCAACATTGTCCCCTTCTCTTGCCCTCTTCCTTTCTTCATTATTTTCCTCCAGATAGTTTATTGTGATCTATTTTCCATTTCACTTATTCTGTTTTTGGCTGTCTAATTTAATATTAAAATAAAGCATGGAACTATTGATTTAAATTATTTTATTTTCCAAATATTTGTGGTTTATTTATTATTTCTGATTTCCTGTTGACATTCTTGATCTTACTTTTTCACTCTGTGAATATATTTAGCACAATTACTTTAAGAATTATTTCTTATAAATCCATGGTCTTAGTCAAATATCAGTATCAGACTGTTTCTATGGTCTTTTGTTTTTATCACTTTTAAAAATGTTTTCTGGTCCATTTGAAGTTCAATTACATTTTATTGAATGTCAGTCAATTCTCTCTCTCTCTCTATATATATATAAAGTAAAAACTGTAGAAATATTTGAGGCCTAGGATAATAGTAACTTCCTCCACTGAAGATTTATATTTGCTTTTGACAAATAGCTAGAGACACTGGGGAAAGAGAATTGTCCTTCTCAGTTTCAATGATTGAAACCATCTGAAGCTTGCCTTTATTTCCTGAAAGGACTGGTCTACATCCAGTTTCCCCTGCTTCTTTGGATACAAACCCCATGAGGGTGTTTATGTCAGTGCACAGGGTGGTTAAGGGGCATTAGGTATTAGCAGCCTGTGTTTATTGGCATGTGATGGGTCCAGATTTACTACAAGTCCATTACCTTGTCAAATCATTGCTCAAACTCTTTTTCTGTAATTTGCACTTACCACTAGTGGGTAAGTGGTGAAATATAATGGGTTCTCCTTTTGGCATTCCTTTATTCCTTTGGATCTTCCTGCTATAATTTTCCAATTTTTGTTAGCTTTGTAAAGCTTTTAAGAAATAGGTTATCTTTTGCACATATTTTATAGTTCTCAGTGTGAGGGCTGGTGCAAACTACTGAGTCTGTCTTATTAAAGCAAAAGCTTTTCGTCTTATTTCACAAAGTCTCTCTTTATCAATGGATCACTGAAAACTCAAATATAAGGCTTTGTAAAGTGCATCTCAATCTAAATAACATTTTCATTGATGTAATGTTCTTTTGAAATGCCTGCTTTTGTAAAAAAAAATGCATTGCAGCTTTGGGTTAGAAAAACAGTGAAATTTGGTGATAGATTGTGTGATTGCAGGATTTGGAATAGAGGTGATAAAAATGTGTTTTGTGACAGTAGACAATTAATATGTACCATTCATACATTGTTTTCTATCTCAAGAATAGTCTTCAACTCTCTGTGCCATTTGAGCTTCAAAGTGTTAACTCACATATCTCTTATATGAAAAAGTCATCTCAAATTTATTATGCAGAAATGGTCACTCCATCTTTATTCTGCAGTACTTTGTTTTCACCTGGCTTTTAGTTACATATTTTTAGCATTTATCCCACTCCAATATAATTAGATAAAAAAGGTCTTAAGAGTAGGTCATACATCATAGCTATCTTTCTGTCCACACTGCTTACCCCAGAGCCTATTAGAGTTTGTTAAATGAACAAATTGGTTATGAGTAAATACATAGGGGAGGACTGAGGTGGTGAGCTAATTGTTGTGATCTCATAATCAAGCTTCTAGAATCAAAATAATTCATACATTTCTGCTCCAAATCTTATTTTTAATCAGAATTGCTTTCATTACTTCTGGTTACAAATATAAAAGATGAATCTTCCTGTCCAACTGCTTTTGAGAGAAGCTTTGTTCCCAGTCATATATCTATAGAGTATAGAAATATTCAAACCATTTTTTCTGCCCTCTACTATTGTAATCAGAGATGTACAATTTGCTCGTTTGATAATAAATCTTAGTAATCAAAAATCTCACACAGGAAAAAGTGGTAAGTAGTAGGAGATATTTTTGTGTTGTTTGAAATCAGACAGAATTGATTTGACATTTAATTTGGTGAATTCCTTGGAGAATGTTGTCAAACTCTAGAAGCCTCCTTTGTCTTATCTCCAAAATGGATTGATAACAGAGCTTACCACATATGGATGTTGTCAGGATTAAGCTCATTATATAAGTAAAATTCTAAGTAGAACATGTGACATAATGTATGTTAGTATTTAACAATTTAGCTTACTAAATTTCCAGATGTATTCCTTCTCAGATTCGGAAATCTACTGACATATATGAGAGGCTTAGTTGGTGTAAGGTATCACTACTGTTCATTGTTATGCTCTTAATTTGCATTGATAAAAACTTAGTTTGCCTGGGCTACTAACAAATACCATATAAAGCAGGAATTTATTGTCTCACTTTTCTCAAGACTAGCAGTCCAAAATTAAGATGTTGGCAAGCTATGCTTTCTCCCAGACTTCGTAGGGTTCTGAAAATTGTGGTCTTCCATCACCTGGTAATCTCCTTTCTGGCTTCTATTTCTGGCTTCTAATTTGTTCCTGTGGCTTTCTCTGACTGACCACATTAGAATTTTCCCTCTTTTTATAGGGTCTCCAGTCATATGTCTTAAGAAACCCCCTGATTCAATATGGTCACAACTTAACTAATAATAACATCTTCAAAAGGTCCTATTTACAAATGGGTTCACACACACAGGAACACATTAAGATTTAAAGATGTCTTTGTTGGGGGCTTGATTCAATCCTCAAAAATAGTGAAGATCATAAGCATTATCATAGCATTCATCAGTTTGCCATCAGTATTTTACTTGTGGTTAAAAGTATTTATGAGTCAAGTTATATCACCTCCTCATTGATCCAAGATAATGAATAGTTCTTCAACACTTGAAGTTTAAAAACTGCAAGATATGAATGAGTGGATATGGTCTTGTGAAGTATCAGATTTCTGTTTCAAGCTTTATAAACTGAAGTACTATTTCTGTTCTCTTTTTTTAGCAAATATTTTTAGAGGTTATCAAGTTTTGTGATAAGCATCAGTCTGGCAAAAACGCAGAGGTTGCCATCCTTGTCTTCAAGGATGAACATTTTCATTTAATATATATTATAAACAGATTTATAAAACATTTAGAAAAACTGCATCCATATGCTACTGTCATGGTAAATATGAAAGCTAGCATCTCTGTCTGGACTAAAAGTATGTTTATTTTCTATTCCAAACTAGGGGTTGCTTGAAAACTCCAACTTGATCTTCCCCTTTAGTGCCAGAAAGTGCAGCTTAATATCAACTGGGAAGAACAAAATTATTGCATTTAAAATATATATACAATGTTATGCAATGATACATGGAGGACAATAATAGAACACACCTGTCTGGCCAATTCCTACATTAACTGATGATACATCTTGCAGTTGACTCATTCTGCCAAGACTATCCAGGAAGCATGACTATTCAAATTCATATATTTGATAATTTAGGCAGAAAATTGACAACATCTGTTTTTAAAATATTCCTGACTAAAATCTTATGTGCTCTGTGGTACAGAACTCTAGGAACTCAAATTATGCATTTTGGTACTTGAACAGACCCAAGTATTTTCCTTCTTCAGAAAAAATAATATTTACTATGCCAGCAGGCATTCCTTTACAGAGAGGGTGACCCCTTCTTGGGCAGAAATACAAGTTATATTTATTGAGTTTCATAAGAAATGTCTGTCTTCTTACCTGCACATATTACATTCAAATTATATTGCTCTTTCTTCAATGGGGAATTCCTAATAGGTAATTTCCAGAAGGTTTCATATAGTTTAATCTGAAATACTACTCAATTTCCTTAAAAATTTGACTAAAAATAATTGATGCCCATAAATAGGTAAGTATAACATGGAAATGCGGTTATGAGATTAGATTGTAACAGTCAGACAAAAATTGTATGACCATAACTGTGTAATTCAAACAAATAAAGCTCTGTAGGGAAAGAAAGAGGAAAGCCATGAAGAAAAAGATAAACATATTTAAGTGCTTAAAATTAAATATTTTATGGCAATAGATAGCAGAAATGATCAAAAAGTAAAGAAACAGAGTGCAAAACTTATGACTGATAGATTCTATAAGGATAATATAACCAGATTTCCTTCTAAATGTTAAAAAATAGATCAACTGAAGAGGAAAATAGATAATAAAGATAATTTAAAAAAAAAATGAAATCACCTACCAGCAAAATACAAAAAAAAAAAAAAAAATTGTTTAACCTCATTAAATTCAAGGAAATGAAGACTAAAACAATAATATGATACATTTTCAACCACCAGGTTAGGGGAAAAAGAAGTAATTTTCATGGATGATGATGCTGTGGAGAAATAAGTACTATCATACATGTTTACTGGGAGGATAAATTGCTATAACATTTCAGGCAAATAACTTATCAGGTGTGCCAGTTTGGATGTATTATGGCCCCTAAATGCCATGTTCTTTGATGCAATCTTGTAGGGGCAGAAAAATTAGTGCTGATTAGGTTGGAATTCTTTGATTGAATGTTTCCATGGAGATATGGCTCAATTAACTGTTAGTGAAACATTTGGTTGAGTAATTTCCAGAGAGACATGAGACTTGCCCATTCAGGGTGGTCTTGATCTAATAATCACTGGAGTCTTATAAAAGAGCTCACAAGCAGAAGGACCTCAGAGAAGCCAAGAGAGACATTTTGGAGATGGCCATTGAAAGCAGACTTTTGCTGATGATTTGGAGATGCTAGCCCAGAGTCTGCTCTGGAGAAGCTAAGAGAGGAAAAAATGCCCCAAGAGCAACCTTTTGAAGATTGCACAGGAGCTGAAAGATGAGCTGGAACACAACCCAGGATCAGCAGATGCAAGCCACATTCCTTCCCAGCTAACAGAGGTTTTCCAGATGCCATTGGCCTTCCTTCTGTGAAGGTATAATTGTGTTGATGTCTTAATTTGGACATTTTCATGGCCTTCAGACTCTAAATTTGTAACCAAATAACCCTCCTTAATAAAAGCTAATCCATCTCTGGTATTTTGCATAATGGCAGCATCAGCAAACCGGAACACCAGGATTGCAGTTCTAGCTCTGATGAACACTTTTTGTCACAACCTCCAAAATCAGGTGTGTTAAGAATCTATACAGACTTGTATTTGGGAATAAACTGAAACTCTTAGCAGCTTTCCCCAATTTCCCCAATTTAAATGATTCATTGTGTAGATATTTCTTATAATTTAAATTATGCACAAAATTTTACCCAGGTATTCCACTTGGTGGTTCTTAATTTAAAAAAAGTCCTCATTTATTTATGCTCCTAAATTCATAACCTCACCACATATATTTACTTGTTATTTAGGATATTTATTGCATATTATTTATGGAAGCAAAAATGAAAAAGTAACTGGCTATCAATTGAGTAATTATATATGTGTGTGTGTGTGTGTTCATATATGTGTATGAGTGTGCATGTATGTGCATATTTGTATACATAGATATGTAAAACACATAGAAATGTCAATTAGCAATTTAACCATATTAAATCTCCTATAGTTACCTATAAATATGTAGATTGGTTATGCAAACATCTATAGATGATTATATGTGCATATATCTATATGGGTAGAAATTAGCTGAAATAATCTAAGTATGTGTTACTTTATATCTTCCTTTTTAATTTAATAGATATTTTGCTTTATCCATCATATAGTAGTAAATAAAAATTTATGTATATGTAATTTGTAATTTTATCTTTATGTAGCTTGTAGGAATACAAATGGATACTCAATATAACTTGAAAAAATGTCAAGTAACAATTTAGAAAGAGATAATATTCATCATATATATATATAATGCTCATTTCTTTTTTTTTTTTTTTTTTTCCTGATCTGAAATCTTACATAGTTTTAAGTTTTTATTTTAAGTAAGGCAAGGGGAAAACAGTAAAAATACAGAACAAAGAATTCATTGTATGTTTATTATTCACAGTTAATCACTACCTACCAAATGCTATCCACAGAGTTAAAGGATTAAGTACATAGGTCTTTTCATTTAAACACTGATTTTTTTTTTTAAATATATACACACAAAACTTAGTTCAGCAAGGCTTCATGATATACACCAATTCCAAAATAAAACAATCAAATGGTCCAGGTGTAGAATGCCAGATTCCTTTTATCATCAGCGAGGAGAGAAGCAGAGGCAGAGGCTGCCAGGGGCTCGACAGGAGGAGCTGCCGCCGAGTCCACCTCCACACCCACGTCCGGAGGAGAAGCCCACCACCTCCCAATCCAGAGGCTCTCACCGGCTCCAGGGGAGAGAAATGTCAGCAGGTTTTGTGGGAAGGGGACTGGGTGGAGAGAAGTTTACAGTCATAGGACTACAAGGAAAAGAAGCTGCTAGAGGACAGAGCTTTGCAATGAACTTAGCCTCCCTGAGATGTCCAGCCTTCAACTTCTCCTCCCCGGACTCCCCCTGCTTGATAGAGACATCCCCTTTTTAGGGGCGGCTGGAGCAGCTGTAAACAGCCCACCATGCACAGAGACATGGAGAATAGTCCAGCTGCTTCTAGAACACTGATTGAATGCCCACGTGAGTAGGTTAGGGGCACCCAAGAGCTGAAAGCCATGAGCAGATACCTCTAGTTTTAAGATTAAGAAAAATGAAAAGTGAATACTCTCAATTCTTCTCCAGCGTAAGAACACAGTATAACCCTTTAAAACAATATTTTCTCTTCTGGCTCTCCTGTGTTTACAAACCCACTGGTTCCAGGGATTTGCATCTGGGCATCACGGTGACAAAGAAGGGAGCGGGCGACACCTGAGACCTTGAGGTCCAGGGTTCTGATCCCTTGTTCAGCCAGATCCAGCCAGATGTGGGAAGAGCCGTCCCCGCTTGGCCTGCTCCAGGCAGCCTGCACACTGCAGCAGCACACACAGCTCCCTCGCTTCGCTGGAAGGGCCACAGACCTTAAAGCTGACCCTTTCCAACTTCTGGCTTAGAGCAGGCAGGAGGGTGGCCTCACTCGCCACTTGTACTGTCTCCTCTTCTCTACCCTGTTTCCCCTCCCCTCGAGGGAAAAATATTTACACAGAGCAGGAGACAAATTGGCCAAAAAGCTCTGGACTGTCTTTAACTTGAAACCAAAACAAATTAAAAACACCACACACAAGCAACCTTTGAAATAAGAAAAAAGGCACTATGAAAGACCAACATGCTTGATAATACCATCTGGGAGGGGAAACAAGGTGGAAAAGAGATGCAGGGGTTGAGATGGACTCTCAGAAAGTCATGTGACAGTAGCACTCTTGTTTCCAACGCTGACAGCAGAGCCCTACAGGCCTCCCCTCCTCCAGCAGAAGCTAAACAAGGAAGGCTCCGCTCCCCGGCCCTGTCCTTTTTGTGTTTATATGAAGAACACAGAAACGGTTGTTCTTTCAGCCTTTCCAACTAAAACAGACATTTTTGCATAGAGAAAATACCAGCCCACTTGGTTTCTTTTCTTTTATTATTGGCATCAGCTAGGTCTATACGTGACATTAAAAGTCATGCACTGAGAGACAGAAGAGAAAAAGGATGAAAAAAAAAAAAAAAACAGGACAAAAGGGGAAATAGGAGGGGTGAAAATTTGTAATAAAAACTCTTTACTTAATTTATAGGTAAGTTTTGGCATTTTTATATGCAACTCCCCTTCCCACCCCCCAAAGTTCCAACCAAAGTTGAAAGGATCACCATGGTGACCCGCCAGGTGTTCTGAGCTCCCTCTCAGGCTGCTGTCAGAGGCAGCTTGTAGGTTTTACTTCTTTTGTAGGTGTAAAATTTTCACTTTCTTTAAATAATCTCTTCTTGGTTCTTAGACGTTCCGGTTCTCAGGGGTGACATAGTTGCGGGGAAACATGCCGGTCTGCCCGTGGCAGGCCCCTTTCCACCAGTTGGGGTCTGAATTATCCATGACGTGGATAAAGTCTCCCCCACGGAATCCTAGCTCTCCATCCTCCTGGGGATCAAAGTCAAAGAGGGCCTGGACGTATGTAGGTTGCTGGGGCACCTGTTCTATGTCCCGGAGGAATATCTGCTGGTTTCTGGAGACAGATGTAGATCTGTGATAATCTACCAGCTCATTCAAGGTATTGAACTTTACCACCCAGAGGAAATACTTTCCAGCCCCATCTCGGAGCACCTTGAAGTGCTGCACATCATTTCCAAACTTGACAGAGAGGGAGAAATCCCCAGGAGCACTCTCGCTCTCTCGGATAAGAAAGGCCCCATCATGCCGCTGTTTGCTAAGCATTTCTTCTGCCTTTGCTCTGGGGATTTTGCCAAAAAACCACGGATGTGGTTTCATTTCTATGTAGTTCTTGGGAATGAAACCATCTTTCCCATTGAGCTCTGCCTTGTACCAGTTCTGATCACATTCTTCATTCAAAACCTTGAGGATGTCCCCCCTTTTGAAGCTCAGCTCATCGTCTGCAGTAGCTTTGAAGTCATATTTGGCGATGGCTTCCATTCTGAGCGCTGCTCAGTGCTCAGCAGCCTGAAGCAGGGGGGAAGGGAGTTCTTCCCTGCTGAAACAACCCAGCGCTCTGGCCTCAGCCTCGCCTCTCTTCTGGGACTTGCTCCTGCACCCTGGGACACACAATGCCACCCGTGGCGCAGCTGCTCCGCTCCACTACCGGCCGGCCCCTCCGCAGCGGTGCGAGCGGCCGCCGACCCCGCTGCTGCTCCCGGAGCGCAGCGTCTGTGTCCGCCGCCGTCACCGCCACAGCCTCCCTCCACGCCACAGCCGCCGCCGCTACCGCCGCCGCCCGGTCGCCGAAGCAGCACAGCCGCCTCGCTTTCTCTCCTGTCCTATAATGCTCATTTCTACACAAATAAAAAATAATCATACATGCATATATGCATATATATTTATGTATATAACTGTAGATACAGACACAAATTCATGGAGATAGTGATTACATTCAAAACATTGAACCATTCCTTATATAGTTCTTTCATCTTTATTTCATCAATAGATATGTCTCTATTTCTGACAAATATTAGTAATAAAAGCATGATGCACATATACATAAATATTTACATACATATGCATAGATATGATATACATACATATATATATATACACAATAAATGAAAAAACATAAGGCAAATACTAACAATGATGGCATTGGTTACACCCAGGAGTGGATTGAAAAGGTTTGCAGAAAAGTATTTTTTTCTATAAATCTGAAATTAGTACTTGCCAAAATAAGAATATATTTTTTATAATTTTTCTTAAAATTAATAAAGGTGAGCAGAAACATGGAAAGTTAATAATTTAAAATTTCAATACATGTTTCAGTAGGTGAATTTCACTATAGATTCATCTCAAGTCTTAAGTTAAGTCCCCAGATTTCAATTGCTTCCATAGGCATTCAACGATGTTTTGAGTTATGTCCAGAGACATGGGAGATGTAATGAACATGAACAAATTTATACAGGCATGCATTGTCTTTTTCATTTGGCTTTATTGAACTTCACGGATATTGCATTTTTTTGCAACTTGAAGGTTTGCATTAACCCTGCCTCAAGCAAGTTCTATTGGCACCATTTTTCCAAAAGATTATGTTCTTCATATCTCTGTGTCACATTTTGGTAATTATCCCAATATTTCAAATTTATTCCCTATTATTATATCTGTTATGGTGATATATGATCATTGATCTTTGATGTTATTATTGTAATTGTTTTGGGGTGCCACAAACCATGCCCAAATAAAATAGTGAACTTAATACTATAAATGTTTTGTGCTTTCTGACTGTTCCACTGACTGGCCATTCCCTTCTCTCTTCTCTCCTCAGACCTCCGTGTTCCTGGAGACACAACAATATTGAAATTAGGCCAGTTAGTAACCCTATAATGTGTTCTAAGTGTTCAAGTGAAAGGAAGAGTCATCTATCACCCACTTAAAATCAAAAGCTAGAAAAGATTAAGCTTAGTGAGGAAGGCCAGTCAAAAGCTGAGATATGCTGAAAGCTAAACTTCTTGTGCCAGTTAGCCAAATTGTGAATTCAAAGGCAAATTTCTTGAATAAATTAAAACTTCTACACCAGTAAACACAGGAATCATAAGAAAGTGAAACAGCTTTATTGCTGTCATGGAGAAAGTTACAGTGCTTGGATAGAAGATCAAATCAGCTGCAACACTCCCTTAAACCAAAATCTAATCCACAGCAAGAACTCTAACTCTCTTCAGTTCTGTGAAGGGTGAGAGAGATGAAGCTGCATAAGAAAAGTTTGAAGGTAGGAGAGGTTGGTCCATGAGATTTAAGGAAATATAACATCTCCATAACATAAAAGTGAAAGGTGAATCAGCAAGTGCTGATGTAGAACTGCTGCAAATTTTCCAGAAGATCTGGCTAAGATAACTGGTGAAGATGGCTGTGCCAGTTTGGAAAAATTATGTACCCCAGAAGCCATATTCTTTAATGCGGTCTTGTGGGGGCAGATTGATTAACCTTTTTGATTAGAGTGTAACCTCTTGACTGAATGTTTCTATGGAGATTTGGCCCTTCCCTTTCAGCATGGGTCTTGATTAGTGTACCGGAGTTCTTTAAAAAGAATTGTTAAGAGAGACTTTTGGAGACATGCTTGCTGATGCTTTGAGTTGCTAGCCCAGAGTTTGCTCCAGAGAAGCTAAGAGAGGACAAAACACCCCAAGGGATGCTTGCTAATGCTTATAGATTCTTGGAGATGCAGACAGAAGGAATTTGGAGATGCTAAGCTAAGAGAAACCCAGAAATGTTTTGCAGAAGACCATTTTGAAACACAACCTGGAAGAAAGGAAGAGCAGATACCAGCCATGTGCCTTCCCAGCTGACAGAGGTGTTCTGGACACCATCAGCCATTCTTCAGTGAAGGTATCATCTTGCTGATGCCTTATTTTGGACACTTTTATGAGCTTAGAACTGTAAATTTGTAACTTAATAAATGCACTTTATAAAAGCCAATCCACTTCTGATATTTTGTATAACACCAGCATTAGCAAACCAGAACAGTGGCTACCCTAAAGATTTTCAGTGTAGACAAAACAGCCTTCTATTGGAAGAAGAAGCCATCTAGGACTTTGCTAGAGAGGAGAAGTCAATGCCTGGCTTCAAAACTTCAAAGACAGACTCTCTCATTAGGAGCTAATGCAGCTGGTAGCTTTAAATAGAAGCCAATGCTCATTTACAATTCTGAAAATCTAGAACTCTTAAAAATTATGCTAATTGGATGACAGCACATCTGTTTACAACATGGTTTACTGAATATTTTAAGTCCACTGTTGAAATTTGCTCAGAAAAAAATATTCCTTTCAAAATACTACTGCTCAATGATGAGGCACCTGGTCACCCAAGAGCTCTGAAGGAAATGTACAATGAAATTAATATTGCTTCATATCTGTGAACACAACATCCATTCTGTAACTCATGGATCAAGGAATAATTTTGACTTTCAAACTTCCTATTGAAGGAATACATTTTATAAGGCTATAGTTGCCATAGACAGTGATTATTCTCATGGATGCAGGCAAAGTAAATTGAGAAACTTCTGGAAAGGGTTCACCATTCTAGATGCCATTAAGTATTTGTGATTCAAAGAATGAGATCAAAATATCAACACAAACAGGAGTTTGGAAGAAGCTGATTTCAACAATCATGGATAACTTTAAGGGGTTCAAGACTTCTGTGGAGGAAGTAATTGCAAATGTGGTAGAAATAGACAGATAAACAGAATTAGAGGTGGAACCTGAAGGTGCACAGCTGAATTGCTACAACCTCATGAGAAACTTTAATGTGTGAGGAGTTGCTTCTTATGGATGAGAAAAGAAAGGGTTTCTTGATATGGAATTGACTCCTGGTGAAGATGCTGTGACCATTTTGAAATGAAAAGATTAAGATATTATATAAAGTTAGTTGATAAAGCAGCACAGAGTTTGAGCATTGGCTCCAATTTTGAAAGAAGTGCTACTCTGGGTAAAATGCCATGAAACAGCAGTGCATGTAACAGAGTAATATTTCATGATAGGAAGAGTTCATCTTTGTGGCAGACTATATTGTCTTATTTTAAGAAATTGCCATAGTCACCAAACGTTCAGCAACTACCAACCTGAAGAGTCAGCAGCCATCAGCACTGAAATAAGACTCTCCACCAGCAAAAATATTATGACTCACTGAAGGTTCAGATGATGGCTAGCATTTTTTAGCAATAAAGTATTTTTAAATTATTTACATTGATTTTTTTAGATGCAGTGCTCTTATACACAGTAAATTACATTATACTGTACACATAACTTTTCTATGCACTGGAAAACCAAAAAAAATCATGTGACTTTTAATGTGATATTCATTTTGTTGCAGTGATCTGGAACCAAACCCACAGTATTTCAGAGGTATGCCTGTATATCCTGGCACAAATTCCACCCTGTCTTAATTATATTGGCTTTATAATGTCTCAATAACTCCAAGTATCAAAATTTCATTTTCAAAAATTTTCTCAGCTTTTGTAGGCTCTTTTATTCTTCCATATAATTCAGTTCCAGATAAACAGATTTGGGGATTTTAATTGACATTGCACTGATATTACAGGTTAATTTAGGAAATATTGTCATCTTGGTAATATTGATAATTCATTTCCCTGAATGTTTTATGTGTTTATGATTCATATTTTTATTATAACCTTGATATTTTCAAATTTCTTCTGAAATATATTATGCCTATTTTAGATTTAATAATTATTTATCTTATTCCTGTCATGAAGGGATCATATTTCTATTACTTGGCTAATGCTAGAATATGGGAATATTCTAGAATTTTGTTTGCTGATCTTTCTTACAATAGTTTTAGAACTTTCAGTTCTATTAGCCCTAGTGATACAGCTCTAGAATTTTTCTGGAATTTACTGTGCATACAATAATATTGAATGCAATAAGAAGCCATTTTAATCTTTATATCTAGTTTCTATATATACTTTCTTTTGTTTTTGTAGGCCACATCCCAGTACAGTGTTCAACAGGAATGCTGAGAATGCACTTCCTTCTATTATACTTGCTTTAATTCAATTATAAATGTGTATTTTTCTAATACTTTCCTTAGTTGGTTTAATACTGGCATATTGGAAGACTCTTGAAGATTCTTAGCTATCCTCCTTAGAAATATTGCTCCTCTGAAATTCTCTCAATTTTCTATTTCTGGGGTCTCTCACTTTCTCATGCATGTAATTTAATTGTTCTTTAACAACTTTTGTAATTATTGTCCTTGTTGATTTGTTTTCTGATTGAATTGTTTGGTAGTCTAATTTATAAGATCTTTTTGGCATGTTCAAAATAGAGTTTATTCCATCAATTTAGTTTTTTTATAATTATTTTTCACTCCAATTTATTTGCTTATTTTTATATGCAACTTTTATTGTTTCATTTTGTTTTTATTAGAATGCATTTTTTTACAGTTTCAGTTATTTCCTTATTATGAAATATAACATACATACAAAAAAAGTGATAACTTTCAAATTACAATTTAACAAGTAGCTATATAGCTAATTTCAAAGAATTCTATGGGTTACAATTCCACTATTTCTATTCTTTCCTTCAAGGTATTCAAACACCTTAGCAACTATGAAAAAGAAAACTATATAGAGATTCAGCATTCCTAATCATTTGTTAAATTTTATCTTGTCTGTTGCTACACTTTCCTCAAGTTTAATCACTTTCCTGATCTTCAGAGATGTCTAGGCAATGACCACCCTAACTTTTTCATGTTGAAAAGGGGTGTTGACATTATGGGAAAAGGGGATGCTGATGTTCTTGAAGAGGCTATTGCCTCTGGGTTTGGGGACTTAGCTGGCATAGGAGCTCTCTGGAGGATTTAAGTTTCTGAAGAATAAACGTAGTGAGTGAAATTTTTATAAAGTCTCAGATAGGGACCTGGGTATTATTTAGGGTTTTGAGGATTACTATTGACTTGGGCTTATCATTTTGTGGCCAGTTGCATAGGGATAATCTCCAGGACAGCCTCTCAATGCTATTTAAAATCTCAGCCACTGAAACCTTATTTTATTGCCTTTATTTTCCCTTTTTTAGTCAAAAAGGCATTCTCAACCCCTCAATTCCAGGGTCAGGCTCATTTCTGGAATCTGTGCTCCATGTTTCTGGGGAGACTCACTTACCTGGGGGTTCTGACCCATGTTGAGGGGAGGGTGATGAATTTATTTGCATAGTTGGGCTTAGAGAGACAAAGTCTATATTTAAGCAACAAAAGATTTTCTCTTGAGGTGACTCCCGGGCATAATTATAGGTGGTCTTAACCTCCCCTTTACAACATAATTTTCACAAGAGCAAGCTTCAAGATTGAGTCCTTGACTTAGAAAGTTGGGGGTTTCTAATTTCACTAGCTTATTTTCTGTCCATAATGAGCAATCAATATCTCACATTATCATCACTTAGTTGTACAATCCTCACCTTATGAACCAAAACACACCATAGCTCTTTTCAGCCCTTAATTATTTGTGCCTTGTATTTGTGTGGTACTAATATTGTTTTCCTATTAATTATAGTCCCTAGTATGAAACAGATATATTGCAAATTGCCTATTTTATTTATTAAAATGCATTTTAAATTTTAATAGATGTTATTCATATATTTCTTTGAGTATGTGAAGTGTGATTATTTTATTGTTTTTGAAAGACTCTTTCACATGCTTAATTTCATCTGGAGTGTTTTACTATTATGAATGCTAATTTTGTTTAATATCAGAATTGGATTTGATTTTTATTTGTTTTGGTCACTTTAAATAGGTAAGGATATTTGTTGTTTATATTCTGTTGTTCTAATTAATTTCTTTCTTTCTTAACATGAATTTAGCAATTTTTTGTTTTTATTACAATTCATGATTACCTTTATGTCATCTCTTGGGCTTTAATATATAATTAAGTTTCAAAATGGCATTTGGAACCCCAGTTCTGTAATAAAGGTGAGTATCTTGTAAATGGTTAGGAGTTAGCCTGTAGATTGCCTCAGTATTTGTATGAAGCCATGTCTTTGTCAACCTTTGACTCCCAAATTAAAGAACTAGTTCCAGGTAGTTATTATTATTATGTTTATTTTTTTAAGCTGGAGAAACTTACCCTCCATGTTTTGATTTACTAGAGCTGCCATTATGCAAAATACTGGAAATGGATTGGCTTTTATAAAGGGATTTATTAGGTTACAAATTTACAGTTATAAGACCATAAAAGTTTCCATACTAAGGAAACAAGAGGATAGTGGCTGATGGCATCCAGAACACCTCTGTCAGCTGAGAAGTCATGTGGCTGTCATCTGCTTGTCCTCTGCTCCTGGGTTTTGTTTCAAAATGGTATTCTCCAAAATATCTCTGGGCTTCTATCTTCATTACTCTCTCTCAGTTCCTGTGCATCTTTGCTTGTTTCTACCAGGATGTTTCTCTCTAAGCATCTGGAGATCCTCTCTTAGTTTTCTTGGACAAACTCTGGGCTTCATCTCTTAGTTTAGCATTTCCAAACATCCTTCTGTTTGCATCTCCAAGCATCTCCAAGTATCAGAATCTGTGTTGGCTCTTGAGTTCTCTTAAGTACTTCAGTGAGCTAATCAAGACCCATTCTGAATGGGTGGGGTCCATACATCCATGGAAATAATTTAATCAAAGTCTGCCCATAGTTGGGTGAGTCACATCTCCATGGAAACAAAGTTTCCACCCTAATCAAAAGACTAAGTCTGCCCCAACAAGATTGCATTAAAAAACATGGCTTTTGTGGGGGGCCTAATAGATTCAAACTAGCACATTCAACCCCCTAACCCCCCCAAAAGACATTCTTTCCAAATGCAAAAATACATTCATTCCATCACAATATAGATAAGTGTAAAGTCTTATCCAAAATCAGTTATGAACTTGCTTGTCCTAAGGCAAAATGCACCCCCCCAGCTATGAAACTTAGAACAAGTTATCTACTTCCAATATACAAAGGAGGGAGAGTCATAAATACACATTCTTATTTCCATAGAGAGAAACTGGAAGGAAAATGGGGGTCATGGGACCAAAACTGTTCCTAAAACCCACGGGGCAAACTCCATTAGATTTCAAAGTCTGAGAGTCATTTATAGAATGATTTTTTTCTCCCTGGGGCTTGAGATAGTGGTGGTTCCACCCTTTCCAAAGGCTTATGCAGTGGTCTTTTTCTCTCTAAATCCTGGGGTGACTGCTCCAAAATATCCACACATTGGGGAGACCACCTTCTCAGCATCACCTTCATCAAGCATTGGGGCACCACCTGGATTCTGCATCTCTGAGGAAAAGACTCCCCCCTCTCTGAATAAGGGGGTGTTCTACCCTCTCTGAAGACTGGGGTGGGAGCACTCTTCCTGAGCATCTAGGCAAAAGGCCCATCCTCTCCCTCCAGGGCAAACTCACCATTTCCACATGCATGTCTAGGTCTGCTCCCCTGGCCCAAGATTTCTCCAGATGTCAGCTTTCATGGTTCTGCTCTTGAAGTCTTCCTTCTCTCAATTTGTCTCTTCTCCATCCCTTGCAGTCCAGACCAGCAGTGTTTCCATTTATATAGATCTCACAAATAATTGTTGGCTTGGCATGTAGCACACAGGAGTCAAAACCATCAAACACTAGGATTTTCCACAAATATTTTCTGGATAACTCCATCTCCAATTCTGGCTTGTACTGAAATGTCTGGCTGGTTCCAGGCTTCATTAAATCTACATGTGGTGGACTATCCTCTGGAGTCTTACTGAGGAAGCTCAGAATTTTTCAGAACATCAATTTACGGTTTCTTTTTACCTGAGTTCAGTTCTCAGCTTATCTCTTTCCTTTTGCATTTTACTATAAGCTGCAAGAAGAAGCCAGGCTGCATTTTCCACAGTTTGGAGATCTCCTCAGCTAAGTATCCCAGCTCCTTTCTTTCAAATTCTGCCTTCCAACTGACAGCAGGATTCAATTTTGCCAAATTCTCTGCCGCTTTAAAACAAGGATCACCTTTTTTCCAATTGGCAATAACACATGCATTATTTCTATCTAAGTCCTCATCAGAAGTATCTTTAGAGTCCATATTTCTACCAACCATCTCTTCAAAGCAATCTAGGCCTTTTCTATCAAGTTTTTCACAATTCTCCCAGAACCTCTCCCATATCCATTTAAAAATGCATTCCAACATGTATGGAATTTGCAAACTCAGCAGCACCTGATTTCTCTGGTACCAAAATCTGTTACTATTTTCTAGAGCTGCCATTATGCAAAATAACAGAAATGATCGGCTTTTATAAAGGGGATTTTTAGGTTAAAAATTTATAGTTCTAAGGCCATAAAAGTCTCCATACTAAGGCAACAACAAGGGATACCTACACTGAAGAATAGCCAATGGCATCCGAAAACCTCTGTCAACTAGGAAGGCATGTGGCTTATATTTGCTGGTACTTTACTCCTAGGTTGTGTTTCAAAATGGTATTCTCCAAAATATCTCTGAGCTTCTATCTTCATTATTCTCTCTCAGTTCCTGTACATCCTTGCTTCTTTCTACCAGAATGTTTCTCTCTAAGCATCTGGGGATCCTCTCTCAGTTCTCTGGGGCAAACTCTGGGCTTCATCTCTTAGCTTAGCATCTCCAAGTGTCCTTCTGTTTACATCTCCAAGTGTCTCGAAGTTCAGCATCTGTGTCATCTCTTGAGCTCTCTTAGTGCTCCAGTGAACTAATCAATACTCTCCTATATGAGCAGGGTCCACACCTTCATGGAAATAACTTAATCAAAGTTCTCACCAACAGTTGGGTGAGTCACATCTCTATGGAAAATATACAATTGTTCCATCCTAATCAAAAGGCTAAGTCTGCCCCAACAAGATTGCATTAAAGAACATGTCTTTTATGGGGTTATAATAGATTCAAACCAACACATTCTGCTTCTACCATCATAAGATAAGCCAATCTGTTACTTGTGGGTCTGAGAGGTTTCCTATAAGAGGCACTTTCTCTGATAAAACTGAGAGAGGTCCAGGCAAACTAGGATGAGTTGGTTGCACTATTTGACCCTATATTTAGTAGAAAACTTTATTTTTGCATGTTTGTTTGCTTGTTAGTTTTTATTGGAGAAGTTGTAAGTTTGTACAGAAAAATGCATAAATTCAAGGTTCCTATATACCACCTGTTTTAGTTTTCTAAATCTGATGAAATGCTATATACCAGAAATGGACTGGCCTTTAGCAATCAAGATCTATTAGCATACAAGTTTACAGTTCTAAGGCCATGAAAATGTCCAAATTAAGGCATCAGCAGGATGAAGCCTTTGCACTGAAGAAAGGCTGCTGGTGATGGGGGACACCTTTGTCCCATGGGAAGGTATATTGTGACATCTTCTGGTCTCTCCCGTCTCTTCTTCTTTTTTTTTTTCTTTGCTTCCAACTTCTGGCTTCAGAGACTTCCTCTCTGAGCTTCTGTGAATTTCTCTATTTTACCTTCTATCTCTCTTGCTTTTCTTTTATCCTCTTATAAAGGACCCCAGTATGAGGATTAAGACTCACCTTGATGAAGTGTGTCACATCTCAATTGAAGTAACCTATCAAATGGTCCCACTTGCATTATGTCAATACCCACAGTAATGATTTAAAAGAACATGATCTTTTCTGTGGTACACACAGCTTCAAACCATCACACCATTCTATTATTATCTTGCATTAGTGTGGTACATTTGTTACAATTGAAGAAAGTTCATTTCACAATTGTACTATTATCAATAGTCCATGGTTTACGCTAAGGTTCACTGTTTGTGTTATACATTCCCACGGATATTTTAAAAAATTTATTCTAGCAACATATATACAACCTCAAATTTCCTTTTTAACCATATTCAGACATATAAATCAGTGCTGTTAATTATGTTTGCAATGTTAATTATTTGCATCTAATTTTAATTATTGGCATCCTGTCTCTTCTCTTCATCAATCTGGCAAGTTTTGCCAATTTTATTGATCTTCTCAAAGAACCAATTTTTTATTTTGCTGATTTTCTGTATTGAATTTTTTTTGTTTTGTTTTCTATTTCATTTATCTCCACTCCAATCTTGTTATTTCACATTTTCTGCTCACTTCGGCTATGGTTTCCTCTTCTTTTTCTAGATTCTACCCTTTGGAAGGTTGTTCTCTGATTTTAGATATTCTTCTTTTTTAATGTAAGCATTTGGAATTATAAATTGCCCTCTTAGTACTGCCTTTACAGCATTCCATAAGTTTTGGTATTTTGTGTTTTCATTTTCATTTGCCTTGATGTTTCCTAATTTCCCATGTGATTTCTATAGAGATCCATTTTTTGAGTGCATTGATAATTTTCACTTATTTGTGGATTTTTAATTTTTCACTGTTATTGATTTCTAGCTTCATTCTATTGTGGTTGGAGAAGATACATCATATGATTTCACTATTTTTGAGTTTACTGGGTCTTGTTTTATGACCCTCAAACATATTCTATTCTGGGGAAAGATCCATTAGATGTGCATTAGAGAAAAATGTGTAATCTGTTGTAATTGTGTGAAGTGTTCTATATATGTCTGTTAGGTCTACTTAATTAGTGTGCAATTAAATTAGTTAATTAGTCTTGTATTTCCTAATTGATCTTCTGACTCAATCTTCTATCCATTATTATAAATGGTATATTAAAGTCTCCTACTATTAATATTGAACCTTAAATTCTCCCCTTCTAATTTGTCAATAATTCCTTTACATATTTTGAGGCTCTGTTTTATTTTCATATATATTTATAATTGTTACATCTTCTTGTAACACTATAAAACACATCAGTATATAACTACTGTCTGTATACCTCATGAATGTTTTGAGTTAAAGTCTATGTTATCTGACATTAGTATAGCTATTCCAGCTCTATTTTCATTACTAATTGCAAGGTACATATTTTTCCAACCTTTCACTTTCAATCTCCTTTTATCTACCAATTTAAGGTGAGTCTCTTGCTGACAGCATAGAGTTGAGTCATGCTATTTTTTTTAATCCATTCTGCGAATCTCTGCCTATTAACTGGAGATTTAAATCCATTTATGTTTAACCTCACTTCTGATAATGCAGAACTTTCTTCTGCCATTTTGATATTTAGCCTTTATGTCTTATACCCTTTTTGCCTGCATTTATAATTATTTTATCTTTTGAATGCCTTCACTTTTCTATCTGGATAAAATTTTTACATATTTTCCTTGTGGTTCCTATGGGTTTAAATTTTAACATCCTAAATATATAACAATCATATTTCTTTTTTTTATAGGTCCTAGTCTGCATTGATTGTATTTTTTCTCCCATGCCACCCTATTTTTAACACCTTGTATGGGTGACATTCATTTGTTCTCCCTCATGTAAAAACATATTCGTATATTTTATCACAATTGTTGAACACTCTAGGTTTCACTGAGTTATATAGTCCTAGTCTTTATCTTTCTTCTTTCCTTCTGGTGCCCTACATGCTCCTAAACTTTCCCTTTTGACCATACTCACAGTCAACTTTGTTCAGTGTACTTACATTGCTGTGCTACTGTCACCCAAAATTGTGTTCCAAACCTCTTACTCCTGTCTTTTCCTATCTGTCTGTACTGCTCCCTTTCATATCTCCTGTAGAGCAGGTATCTTGTTCACAAATTCTCTCATTGTTTGTCAGAGAATATCTTAAACTCTCCCTCATATTTGAAGGACAGTTTTGCCAGATATAGGATCCTTGGTTGGTGGTTTTCTCTTTCAGTATCGTAAATATATCATACTACTTCCTTCTAACCTCCATGGTTTCTACTGAGAAATCTGCAAATGGTCTTATCAAGCTTCCTTTGTATGTGATGGATCAATTTTCCCTTGCTGCTTTTAGGAGTCTATGTCTTTGACGTTTGATAATCTGATTAAGTGACTTAGCATAGGTCTATTCAGAACTACTCTCTTTTGGGTATGCTGAGCTTCTTGGATCTGTAATTTTATGTCTTTCATAAGAGATGGGATATTTTCATTGATTATTTCATCTATTATTGCTTCTGCCCCTTTCCCCTTCTCTTCTCCTTCTGGGACACACATGACACATATGTTCCTGCACTTCATGTTGTCATTCAATTCCCTGAGAAGTTGCTCATATTTTTCCATTTTTTTCCCTATCTGTTCTTCTGTGTGTAGGATTTCAGGTGTCTTTTTCTCCAGTTCATGAATCTTTCTTCTGCCTCTTAAGATCTGCTGTTGTATGTTTCCATTGGGTTTTTCATCTCTTGTGCTGTGCCTTTCACTTCCATAGATTCTGCCAGTTGTTGTTTCAAACTTTTGATTTCTTCTTTATGTTCGCCCAGTGTTTTCTTTATAACCTTCATCTCTTTTGTTATATCTTCCCTGAACTCATTGATTTGGTTTTTGATTTGATTTAGCACATCTCTTTGAAAGTCTTTAATAGATTTTTTCATTAAAATGAAACAATATCTCAACTGTATCTTGACTGAGCTGTAAGTTTGTTTCTTTGACTGGGCCATATCTTTATTTTTCTTAGTATAGATTGTAGTTTTCTGTTCTCTAGGCATCTGGTCTCCTTGGTTACCCCAGTCAGATTTTCCCAGAACAGAACAGGTTCAGGTCTCAGAATGGGGTTATATTCAGGGTGTATCTTAGAGAAATGATAGACTCTCCTGTGAGGTCTCCAGTCACTGTGCTTTCCCTTACCTGCACCTGTCATCCTGTCACTCCTGACTAGTGTAAGGAGGTGTGGTCTCCTTAGTTTCTGTTTTGGCTGTTTTCCCCCAGGCTCTGGGGTCTGGTTCTGGAAGGAAAACTGGGCCCTACCTCCTTACTTTTAGGGAAGGTACATCCTCTAGGGAATTATCATCTGCAAGGAAAACTGGGCCCTACCTCCTTACTTTTAGGGAAGGTACATCCTCTAGGGAATTATCATCTGCATTTGAATAGTGTTTCTCCATTATCTCCACCCCTGTGTGGGTCAGAGCACTGCGAACTGCAAATGGCTGAGACTTTCTCCACTGAGCTGCTCAGGCTGAGAGAGAGAAAAAGGGACAGGAAACCCCCTTTTGGAGCCAGTACACAGCCCCCCAGTTTCACTCATCAGCCATATATAACACCCAGTCTTCTGGGCTCCCTCTCCCAGTACAGATGAGTCTTCTGGTTCTTTAAGGTCAGTTGTCACTGAAAGTCTCTGTCTGCTTATTCGGGGTTTGTAGCTTGTATACAGCAGTCTACATTTATTAATTAAAACCCTAGTTGGAGCTCAGCTGAGCTATATTCACTCACTCAGAGAGTGCCACTCTCTACCACAGTGAGATTTTGCAGCAAAGCCTTCCTTGGGGGGAGGGCTCTTGGCATGATTCTGCCACTTTTACTTATGGATTCTGTGCTGCAATCTCAGACATTCCTCCCAATCCAGGTTGGTGTATGATGTGTGGACAGTCTTGGTTGATTCCCAGCAGTTATTCCAGATTGTTTACTAGTTGTTCCTTGTTTATTAGTTGCTCTGGGGAACTGACTAAATTCCACTCCTCTCTATGCTGCCATCTTCAGTCATCCATATTTCTTTTGATACCAACATAACTTCAATAGCACATCCATATTTTTTTCAGATAAAGTTCTGTTCTCCCACTTTTTTCTTACACATGTTATCACTTATATCTTTGTATGACCTACCCCACAGATTTATCATTACTGTTTATGCATTTTCATTATAGTACCTGTGAGAACTAAGAAGTGTAGTAACCTACCAAACAACACAGTACAATAATACTGACATTTAAAATTACCCATATGGCTAGCTTTACCAAAAGTATTTCTTTATGCCACTTTGATCCACTGTCTAGCACTTCTTCCTTTGAGCCTGAAGAACTCAATTCAGCATTGCTTGTAGGGAAGGCCTAATGTTGATGCAATCCCTCGGGTTTCATTTATCTGGGAATGTTTTAATCTCTTCCCTGCTTTTGAAAGAAAGGTCACTGGATACAAATTTTTGGGTTGGCAGTTGTTTCCTTTCAGCACTTCACGTGTTTAAGCCACTACCTTTTGCCTCCATATTTTTGGTGAGAAATCAACACTCAGTCTAATTGGAATTCCCTTGTCAACATATGACAAGGTATATTTGCTTTCATGTTTATCGTTTTTGGTGTTCTATTGTTTTCTTGCATGTGAATATTCACATCTTTGGCTATTTTTGGCAACTTCTCTGTCATTATTTCTTTCTGCCTCCTTTTCTCTTTCTTCTCCTTCTGGGACTTCCATAATGCCTATATTTGTATGATTGATGGTGACTTCGAGGTGTCTTAGGCTATTTTCACTTCTTATAATTCTTTTTTTTCTTTCTGATCCTCAGCCTGACTCATTTCAATTGTCTTGTCTTTTAGTTTACTGATTCTTTCTTCTTTATTCTCCAATTAGCTGTTGAAACTCTCCTGGAAATTTTTCATTTCAGCTATTTTGGTCTTCAACTTCAGAAGTTCTGATTGGTTCCTTTTAAAACTTTTCTTTCTCTTTATTGAGATTCTTGTGTTCATTCATTTTTCCTTTAATATTCTTAATTCTTTCTCTGTATTTTCATCTCCTTGAGCATATTGAATATCAATTTTCTAAAGTCTTCGTTCAGTATTCCACAATCTGGTCTTCTCCATTGATGATTTCTGGATTTTTATTGTCTTTTTGGATGGACCATCATTTCCTGTTTCTTTGTTTGTCTTGTAAACTTTTCTTAAACACTGTATCTTTTAATATTTTAAAAGGTTAACCCTGGGATTAATTTCCTGAGATGTTGTGTGTGTGTATATGGCTAGTGATATGACAGAACTTTTCTTCAGTGTCAGGATTTAACAAAACCAAGCACACCTAAGCATAAAACAGTCTTTGAAAAATGGGTCTTCCTTGGCTGATGATCTCCTTCTGAGTTCATCCTTCCTATCAAGAAGGTCTGCCTAAGGTGAATGCCAAGTGCAGGGCCTTTCTTGTCTTCCCTAAACTGTGTCTTGTCCTGGGTTTTTGCTTATTAATGGTCTTGGGATTTCTCCTATTTACAGGAATGTGACTGTCTGCTCTACTCCCCAGGAAACACATCTTCTCCCTCTCCTGTATGTTCTACTATAGGACTTAAAGCAGGTAAGCCTTTGTTCCAGGTAAACTTACTCAATTGTTTCTTTCTCTGCTTTTGCTGTGTCAAGTTGCTTTTCCCTGAAGGGCAAATCTGGGAGGGGCAGCTTGCTGAAGAGGCATTTCCCTAGTCAGTCTTTCGTAGGCAGAGCATAGAGGGACTCACAAAGGGAGTGCCAGCTGGCTCCACATTACCCTGGGGTGGGAATAAGCCAGGGGTCATAAACATGCCGAGAGCTTCTCTCATGGCTGCCCAAAGCTGCACTTTCTTGACTCAGCATGTTCCCAGCAATTGCAGCCCTTCAACTCTTCTGTGCTTGCCTGAGGAATCATACCGTTTTTAAATTTCCTCTGCTGCCTTTGTCCAGGGTGGGTTGGTACAATGGAGCCAGACCCCCAGCAATTCAAAGTTGCTAATCAAAAGTCGAAATGTATACCCCAAGATCTTGGGAAACTATGACTTTTGTCCAACCCTGATACCAGCATGTTGCACCATAAACTAGGTCTGAGGATTGCACTGTTGCGAGTTACAAGACTGAGAAATGGGCAATGGTAGCTGTTGCAAGTAGAGTGCAATTCACTGGTATTTACTGCAATTTGCCAGCCTCTTCCTCCTGTTCTTCCCTGGATCCTGCACAGTATTCTACAGGATGCTAAAGTTTTGAAAATAGTTGATCAGACAGTTCCTGCCTGTTCAATAGTTGTTCTGGTAAAGGGACTGATTCCTGGAGATTCTTACTCTGCATCTTCCCCCAATCCTCTTTAGTGTAGCACTTTGGATCTTTATTTTCCTGGAGGACTAAAGTTCTTTTCTGCTGTTGTCTTTCTCTTTTTAGCATGGATTTCAGGAATGGCATAACTAACTTTTTGTATATTCTGTCACTTCACAGCTCAAGAAGATATTTATCTTGTTTTTATATTAGCTGCATCACTTCGTGACTCTTTTGGTACTTTTCCCTATCATCTTCTGGTTTAGAGCAAAAAAGTAGTATGGAGCATGACTTTTGGGTGTCTTCTTGATTGTAGTTAAGTCTATGTATACTTCAAATTACTCTGTTAATATTTATAAATAAATGATAAAGATGTCTGGGAACAATTGTGAAGGATCTTGGACCACTGGGACCAAATGGTTACAAAGAAGTCATGGGTACTGTCAGCTGTAGTTGTAAATCTCTTTTGTATTATAAATGTCAACATATTTCCTTTGCACGCCCTTTGTTTTCATTGTTACCTATTGAGCAAGAAGAAAATCAACAATTTGGTAACATTTATTATATAAAGGTAGATATATGAGTCATTGTCCTGTCCTCTGCTACAAAAAAATTATTCATGCCCCTTCATTTCTACAAATCCAGCTTATACTTTCTGAATGATTTTAGGATTCTCTTTTTAAATATGATGCCATAAGAGTCACCTCGTCTCCTCAACACTGATTGAGTGCTAAGCAGCAGCTCTCAAATTTCAAACATCTTTCATGTTTTTATGAATCAAATGTTTGACTTAGGAAAAGAGATATCACATCTTCCCCAGATAGTTCCTTGTTTGGCATATCTTAAATATGAAAACAAAATTTACCTCATTCTCACACATGTGAAAAGGATCGATATCCAAACAATCACAACAATGGTAAATTATTGTATTATTTCTATCAGGTCTTGAATAAAACAAAGAAATAATTTTCAATATTGCCGTATTTGAAGCTTAGAAACATTTGTCAGCAGCATAGCAGGTCAACTGAAGTCTTGCACTATATTTGGATGATGAATAGGTAAGGAATGAACCAGTTTAATGCTGAAATGATGCTATACAAGACACAGAATTTTATGCAAATGGAGAGCAGAGTGGTACTGTTTCCCTCTAAGAGATATAATCAATATGTTTGCTTTTACTTCCAAGTGTTGCTTCTCATCCTTAGGTATTCCTCTTTCATTTTCCGTTAGCTCTTTTCTTGTATTTTTCCTTTTACACCATATTTATCTGTTATTCCTCTTTTTAAAAGTTTTCTCTCTATATTCTGCCCTCTCCTCTGTTACCATAATTCTAAAACTATAGTATATATTATTTGGAATTGCTTCATGACAGAATATTTTATTAATTAATTAAAACCAGTGTATGTTGGAAGCAATATAGTTATTGTAGATTAAAGAATATTAATTATAACCTTTTAACTTGAGGATTCTTTGATTCCTTTCCTTGCTTATTAATATCAATGGCTTTTCCCTATTTGTGTAACTGTTTTAACTACTGGAGTTACCACTATGCTACTGAGAAAAAGTCCCCCTTTTATTCACAGTATGTCTTTGACTGAGACAGTGCAAAATGTCTTCTACAATGGCATTTGTCAATACTTGACTGACCAATCTCTGTAATATTACACTGCAAGATAAGGTCTATTGCTTCTTCTTGAGTTAGTTCTTTAAGACTGAGTTATGTTGATTTATAACACTGGGATTTTTGTCTTTAGGAAACATCTCAGTTGGGAGTGATATATAGCATATCTCTTATTAAAACAATGGAAATTAAACAAAATTGCATTTGGGTGAAGAACTTCTCTTGAGTCTCTCAATAGTTAGCATATATCTGATGCAAACGTATAGTTTCTTAGAGAAAAGTTTATTCAGCCCAATAATGCCTTAAACCATCTTTCTGAGTAATCTCTTTTCTTCCCTTTCTGACATTTTCTCTATCAGCATGGGTTGGTTCAAAGCTTTTCAATTTTTTTACACATCTAAACTCTTTCCTCATATCAGAAAATAGTTTTGAGTGAAGTAATAGATAAGTTTAATTGTGCTTTTATATTCATTCAATGAGATGTTACATAATGACACAATATTTATAACTATGGGAGTACTGCATAACTAGTTTATGGCATATTTATCAATATAGAATGTCACCATGTTTGAAAAATTATAGTGTATACATGGATGAGAAATACTTCTATTCTTTAGGCAATACTTAGTGAACTTTACTGTATTATATCACACACACACACACACACACACACACACACACACACACACACCTTCAATAACACTGCACCCTTTTAGGAATCTGAAGTACGTGCAAAAACAAAAATAATAAATTCTGAAAAATTATTACTGAAAGTAAGCACATTTATTTACACTCACTGTATTAATTTTATAAAATGTTATGTGCAATGTTGCTTAAACTGTTTGATAGTCATGATAAAAAAGACATTTTGCAGTATCCAGTTTGTATGTGGAAGCTTGTTATTTTAGAGGCATTCAGAAGAGGAAGAGTTTACCCAATATCTTGTTTTTTACTATTGACGCTGAGCCAAATGCAGAGATCCTTCTGAAAGTCAATGGGAGTTCTGAAAGCAAGCCAGAACAAGATGAGAAAAAATGAAACAAAATGAGAAACTGGCCTGAAGTCAACAGTTAAAAGAATGAGAGTAAAACTTTCTATGTTCCACTAATGGTAGATAATTTTTCGATTATATTTTAGATGGTTTTCAAAGTGCCTTATCCATTCATTAGTCAGTGAACTTTGTAACCTATGAATAAAATTAGACGATCGAAGAACTCGTCTTTTGAATTCAGTTAACAAGTACCACGGTGAGTTAACTGAACATCTTTCTTGAAACTTACAAGGTAGAGGAGGGGAGCACTTACAAAAGGAGCGCATAGTCCCATTTTATTTTTCCTTTACTAGTCCAAAATATTTCCTCTCATACATTTTAAGGGAAAATTGTCCTTACCATCAAACATTCCCTTTCCCCTCCCCATTTTAACATCTGAAATTGAAACTTTGACCTCCTCATATACATTTAAATAGGAAAAGAAAAAAGAAAAGAAAAGAAAATGATAAAAGGTCTTAAATTCTGCAATACCAAACCTTAATTTCAGAAACATTTGTAGTATTTCAATCTGGAAATAATATGAGGAAACAGACTGATTACAATATTCACCTTCTTAATACCACAATTATCTAAATGATTTCACACATTATATCTGTATTTCAGGAGGGTATACAGAAGAGAGTTCTCAATTCACATTTTCCAAATTATGTTCAAGTCTTTCCATGAGCTGTAGAAATAAAGACACTGTGAATCTGCTTGGTCTCTGAATTTCAGGAGCATGTAAGACATCATCAGCTACTCTTCCTGACAAGCACTCAGGCATGATACAGAGAGCTGAAGAAACATCACACTCTGGGGGAAAAATATAGAGTAATAAATGCTATCACATTGAAAATTGAATGAGAGATACAGTGTGAATTTTAATATATTATAGAAAGCCAAGGTAAAAGACAAAATCTTAAAAATTATTTTTTAAGAACAATGTAAAATAAAACAAGATTTCAAAAAAAATTATATTAATTTCATTACTGATGAGAAGTGAAGGAAAACATATCTGAAAGGGACATCCAGGGCAAGAGGTATGAAATCTTCAGTGTAAATAACCCAATCTTGAATTTTGATGTAAGCAAAAATTTCAGTGATGTAGAGATACAGTTTAAATTCTATATTCACTATAAGGAAATCAAATAAGGAAATATTGAAAAGAAAGAAAATTTTCAACTTTGACTTTTTCTTAAATTAAACTAACATTCTCTTTGTTGAAATTTTTTTAAAAAAAGTTCGGATCCAGATTCAAAAAGAAATTAATAGTCACCCTTAGTCATTATACCAAGAGAGAACTATAGTTGACTTTTCAGTGTATTTCCTTCTGATTTTCTAAACCTATCCTTTACATAGTGGAGCAAGTACTATGTGGAGATATTTCTAACCTGCTCTTTATATTTAATACATTGTGATGTGTTTTAATAAAATTGCACAATTTTCTTAAGACTCTTTGGAACATTTTTATTGATACCAGGTGTGTATAACAAAAAGCATACACACACACACACACACACACACACATACTTCTAATTTGTAAAAGTTTATACCTTAATTTCATTTTATATTAACAACCCATTGAAATAGATAAGGCAGGAATTGTATTCCTCTGTATTTGTTAGAAACTTGAGACCTAGGCAATCTGAGTTATGGTGGTAGGATCTAAGGCTTTTAAATCTTTGCTGTGTGTATTTCCTTCAACACTATGAGAGACTTCACTGTAACTCTAATAATTAAAGCTCTCTGGATGGGATCCAAATGGAACATTCTTCATACTGAAATAATATAATGCACAGTTTCAAATATGGTTTCATACTTTTGAACAGAAACAGTATAATGAGAAAGGAAAAGATTTTGGATTACAGCTAATCATTTATTTCCAAAGTCTATAAATCCTGGGTGTATTTGGTCTGTTTTAAAACAGCAATCAAATACTTATAAAATGTTTTGAACAACAGAAGCCAAAATAGTTATTGACAGTTTTTCAGTGTTGACATCTTTCCAAGCAATCTTTACTCTTTTTGGCAGAATACATGTGGCAGTCCCTACTCTTTGGTGACTAATATTTTAAACATACATCTAAATCCTTTCCTTAACCCAAATGAAAATAGAAATAACTGCGGTTTTGAAAATGGGACAGAGAGTGGAACAGCTAATTAAACTTTGAACAGCAAGCTTGTAAAACTGTTGTTTCAAAGAGAATAAACAGGTTATCCACATTTAGCACACTTTTTCATATAAAAGAAAACTCTTTAAGGGAACATACCATCTGTCATGATTTCACAGACACAGCCAATCTGAATTTCAAATGCTAAAAATATTTGGGTCTTATGCAATAAGTTTTTGCATTATTTTAAGATAATTAGTTGACAACATATTTGCAAATGTGCTAGAATTGTTTGTAATCCCTATTTTTAAAAATATCTTAGTGATTTGATTGCTAAGACCATTAAAAATTTAAATTGATTGCTGTTTCATTCTTTCCAATGATAGTATATCCTATTTATTCTAGATCATAAAAGCGCAAGAGTCTTAGCCCAGAGTTGGATTGAGAAATAAGAATAATTATTGGAGAACAAAAGGAACAACTAGTATCAGGAGAGTGAAGAGAAAACATACAATTTTCATTGTTTAGTAAGTTAATAATGATTGTCTTTTTCAGAGAGGTATCCCAATATTTAATATTTGTCTGACATATAGTAGGTTCTAAATAAACAGCTGCTTGAATGAATAAATGTGTTGATGCATCCACTTATAGAGCTGCTGTTTCTCAATTCTACAAATGTCATTTGGTAGTATTTGCTACTCCTTTTGATTTTTGTAAGGAATTTCTTTTGTTTGATATTCTAGAGAAGAGACACTAATGTTAGAGAATAACCTAAATGAATCAAGAAAGAACCAAATGAATGAAGAGAAACCCTTTGGTTGGGAAATGGAAAGGGAAATTATGGCTTCAGGTTGGTGTGAGAAAGGGAAAGAAGTAAAAATATATATATATGTGTATGGTTGCAGTAAGGAAATTACTACTATGGAAGTATGTAGAGACAAATTGCTAAACTAATCCATTACCCATGTTTATATTGTTCCATTTTTTCAAAATTAGTGTTGTTTACCAAAATTTATCTATGTGCTAAGCTACTGGCATTCACTGTATAATTTTTTCTTTAAAATGTCTAAAAATTATTTTATCATTTTTATAGAATAAACCTGTTATGTACAAACAAAATTTATGTTGTATTGAATGTCAATGATTTTTCCCAATATTCTAAAATATACTTCTAGGAATTGTGGTCAGAGAAATAAATATTCCATCCAAACTGATTCTGTGGTTCTTGTTGGTGCTGATACTGTTACTGTCAAACATAGAAAAAAATACTGGGAGAAAGAGACTGAGTGAGAATTCAATCATCTCCTCCATAATGTACTTTATAAAGTACCCCTTGAAGAAATCTATAATATATGAATGCCATCAATTATCTTTTTTTTTTAACCTTGGCAATCTTCTCTAGTTTTTATAGTAATAATGGTTCCAAGAATGGTTCTATATTGTGCAATTTATGGAATCATATCAAGCCAAAGCAGTTAATTGCCTTAGGGACTGAAAAGAGCAGCATACAATATCTGATTCAATATGTGTAGTGAAAACATGATCTGCTTTATTGACGTATGGCACCTTATAGTTAGTTCTGTTTCCCTGTCTGATACGGAGATATGAAGGTAGGTGTTTCTCAGATTTTCTAAAGATTTTGTGTTTTTTGGATAGCATATTTCATGATTACTTTTGCAAAATCTTCAGTAATTATTAGCCATGATTTTGAGATAATCCAGTATCAATCAATTGCCACATTTTGTACTGTAATACTCTAAAAATTAATTTTATTATTACATTTTTAAATGTGAAATGTGAGATCTGAGGTTAGAGAGATGAGTGGTGATCTGAGTAGAAGAAAATAATGCAATGCTGCTCTATGGAGTACGGAATTGTGGAATACAGAACTTCTCCAAACTCTAAGAATCATTGAATATTATAGTGAATTCTGGTTATTTTGACATATTTGTGAAATTTGGCAGACTTAGGACTTTCAAGAGAAATAGACTACCTGTGCTCAAACTCCAGCTCCACTACTCACTAGTAATGAGACCTTGGGCATATTACTTAACTACTCTGTTTTTCAATTCCACTTGTATAAAATTAGGGAAATATACTATGTCTTGGGTTTTCTGTGAATATTAAATGAGATTATGTGAATGAATTAATGCAATATCTAGTCCAGTGTAAGAAATGAATAAATATATAATTTTAGCCATTATTGTTGAAGGGGAGGGGAATTATGATTAGATAATTTTCTAAAATGTGTTTCTATTTGAAGGATATTTGATGGAGAATATCAGAATGCCACCTCTGAAAAATCATGGCTCTTAGAGTTATGTTTCTGCAACATTAGTGATGCACAATGCAAAATAAAAGCAGGAACCAATGTCAAAAAATGCCTCATCAGTTATTTTCTTTTTCAGTCAAGAAACTTGAATCAAAGCACACATTTCAATAATTAATGTGAATATATCCAGAAGTCAGACCCATTAGTGGTTACAGAGTATTCACAAGTAGCTAAGTACTTACCAAAGACACATTATTTTGACTTATACTTGATTTTGGAAGAGTAATGCAACCAGAGAAATTAACATGTTAGTCTTTGCATTATTGCCCTTTGTCTACAGGGAAATCACAAGCTGCAACAATTGTTTCATTGTTTTCCAATAGACTGAGTAAACAAAATCCACATCCTTTGTATGGCTCCAGAATTTTTAGCCATGGGATAATATTTACCATTCAGAAAATTGGGATCAAGAGAGTGAGGCTTATGGTAAACACATTATTAATCATACTGCAAAAGGTCAATTCAAGAAATATTTAGATAATCTAAGAACCAAAATTATTTTTTTCAAAAATCTTAATATTTTATTGGAAAATATATGTCTGTGTCAGTCAAAAAGATGCTTATCTCTGTAATTATCAAAATAAGTGGAAAATGGTGAATATAAATTTGACAGGCAGTGAGTGCCTTTTACGTAACATATTATTTTATTCATGATACTTTCCTTTCAGAAGTTTACCTTCTATTGAAGAAATGGATAAATATCATTTACTTTTGTTATAAAGCAGAAGACTTCAAATGCAGTAGGAGTAGGGGGAAGGGGAAGATTTCTCTTTTAGTGAAGGCTAGGGTATGTTTCTTAGAATGGATGTGATTCCTAACTGTACCTTTTAGGAAGCATAGAAGCTCATCCACAGATGCGATTGAAGAAGGGTAGAAATTGTGAACAGAGATTAGTTGGAATAAATGGCCTGAAATGTGAGAGTACAAGGTGAGTTTAAAAACAAAACAAAAGAAACAAACAGAATACCAGCTTACATCAACAAAGATGGGTTAAACAAAAAAATACACACTATATAAAAGTGTTGGTAAGAATGTGAAGAAATTGGAGTGCTCATACATTACTGGTTGGATTGTAAAATAGTACAACAATTAGGAAAACACTTTGATAGTTCTTCAAAGAATATGAAAACAAATGACTATCCAAAAAATTGTACATAGGTTCTCATAGCAGCATTACTCAAAATAGTCAAAAAGTGGAAACAATACAAAAGTCCATCAACTGATAAATGGTCTGCGTTCCAGTTTGCTAATGCTGCCATTATGCAAAATACCAGAAATGGATTGGCTATTATAAAGGAAGTTTATTTGCTTACAATTTTACAGTCTTATGGTCATAAACATGTCTAAACCAAGGCCTAGACATGAGTATACCTTCACTGGAGAAAGGCCATTGGCATATGGAAAACCTCTGTTAGCTGGGAAGATATGTGGCTGGTATCCGCTTGCTCCTAGGTTGCATTTCAAAATGCTGTTCTCCAAAATGTCTCTCTAAGCTGTAGCTGCACTGAGTTCCTTCTGTCTGATTTCTTACAGGGCTGAGGTAAACTAATCAAGATCCAAGCTGAATGCGTGGGGCCACATCCCTATAGAAATAATCTAATCAGAGTTATCACTCACATTTGGGTGGGTCACATCTCCATGGAAACAACTTAATCCAAGGATTCCAACCTAATCAATACTAATGCATCTGCCCCCACAAGATTGCATTAAAGAACATGTTTTTTTTGTGGGACGTAATATGTCCAAACCAGCTCAGTCAGAATATTATTTGGCCATAAAAAGGAATGTGATTCTGATACATGCTACAACTACAACATGGATGAACCTTGAAACACTATGCTAAGTTAAAGAAGCCAGATGAAAAAGACTACATATTTCATAATTCAAATTATATGAAATGTTCAGAATTAGCAAATCTACGGAGACAGATGATAGATTAGTGGAGGCTGGTGAAGGAGTGACTGCTCATCAGTCTGGTGTTTCTTTTCAGGATGATAGTGGTGAGATAGTGGTAAGATTGTAAAACTCTTTTAATATTCTGAAAACCACTGAATTGTACACTTCAAAAGGGTGAATTTTATGGGATATGAGTTATATCTAAATAAAAGTGTAGTATGAAAAGTATTGTTATAGTAGGAAGGGTGGAGTCTATATTTTGAGATATATGTACTCTGAGGGTAGATTAAGATCAAATTGTGGAGATTCCATGCAGGTTCCCCACAATTACTTCTCTATCCAGTAGGGGACAATTTCAGACTTTTAAAACAGGGTGCTGATGTTAATAGCTAACATTTATTGACTGTTTAAAACTTTCCAGGCACTGTTAATAAGTGTTTTAAATGAAATCACCCTTAATCTCCTTAGTAGTTCTGTGGGGTAGGCTATATTATAATTATTCCCCAAGGTGTAAACAGAATCATGGAGGCTTTAAACATATTGGTAACAAATGGGAAAACCAAGATCTGAACACTCGATATTGACATCTATGTTACAATGCCATGTGACATGAACAGAGTTGTATTTTATAAAGGACTCTCTGGATGTAGCATTTAGGATGAAGTTGAAGGAGAGATTGGAAACTGGGTGACTGTTACAACAGTCCAAATCAAAGACTTGAACTGACCAGTGGCACTAGCAGGAGAAAGTTTCCTTCAGAATAGTTGAATGTGGACCTATTCTTTATGTAAGGCAAAAACACTTATCCAGAACAGCAATACCATTCATAAAACTGGATTTTGCTTGAAGTGCAAAATTAAGTCCAGAGTTACCAAATGATTTACATATCTCTTCTGTAAACAAAGAACATTTCTAGAGTCAAGATTTCTAGGTCACAGTAAACTTAGAAAAACTGGCTTTTGGTGGCTAACTATTAAAGAAAACATGTTTTTTTAATTAAATATTTGTAGTTTTGAAGGAGTGATCCTCTTTTGCATGCAGAACCATTATAGTGTTCCTAGTAATTACAGATCCACCTATTTTTCTGCTACCCTATTCTCTGTGGGTTGTTTTAAATGCTTTTCTTAGTAGAGTGGAAAGCTCATAAGCTTTAAGCTATGACTTTGTAATGACACAAATATTTTCTCAGTCTATAAAATGCTTTGGGGAATGCTTAAAGTTGCATCATTGACTGTTTGAAAAACCAGTCTGATGCTAATTGTAAATGTGCTATTTCACACTGCAGCTTAGCGTGTTACCACCCTTAAACAAACATCCCTAGTGGAAAAAAAAATTAAGTTGCATTATGGAGGAACTGTAACTGCTTTTCTAAAGCATAGAGACATCAAATGCTAGAAATCTCCTGGAATTCTAGATATTGTGTCTCAGTTTCAAGCTGGGAAGAAGATGGTATCCATATCAAAGAACTATCTGAGTAAGGGCTCAGCATCACAATCAATCATTTCTATAGGTAACAACAAAAACCAAACAATAAAAACTTAAGTTGCTTTAACAATAGAAATAAAAATAGGGTCAACCAAAAATAAACAACAGGTTTGAGGGTCTTGTTAATATGTTGAAAAACAAATCAAACCAGAACCTTGAGTACTTGTTTGGTCTTACCTGCAAGTTTTATTTATGGCAAATAACAAGCCAGAAATTCATTAAAATATTTCCTTCTCTGTGGTGCTATAGCACTTTGGGTTCAATGCTACCACTACACATAGGACTTAGATTGAATTGACTTCTATATTTTGCAACTCTTAATATACCTGAATAAAATCAGGCTTTACAACATGACTGAAATACTTTTGCTACAATCAGCAGTATTCTGGCTGTTAACATTAATACATTCACCTATTCAAAAACATTAAGTGTGTGTTTTGTGATAGCCATTGTGATAAAACATTGGGAATAAAGAGTTAAATTGTTCAGCCTCTATTTTCTTGTTGCTCACAACAAGGAGAGATGAGTCAGTAAACATTTGCATAATTGCTTGATGAGAACAAGGATAAAGATATGCATGTACCTGTGTGAACATATTGAGAACATAAATAACTATATCTGAGAGCTGGGTTGGGCTTAAAAAAGCCAAAGCTTTCAGGAGTCTAGCGAGCTAAGCGTTTTAAGTTATATAGCAATGAAAGAGCTTGTGTTTAAAAAAAATAAGTAAGAGGAAGTATCTATTTCAAGTAAGCTTGCTTAAATACCAAAAATAAGAAGAGCATGGTTTGAAAATTATGAATAATTGGCAATAAAATGAGGTAGGTTTATAAGTCACTGATTTATCAATTCCAAATCAGATATAAAAATATAGAATCCGATACTAAAAATAAAGATTATGTCACATTTTTTAAAATAAAAAATTATTTAGTTGCTGAGCTTGGCTATTTTTATCAATTCTTAGCATCATTAGAGGTGAATCTTTATGCTAACCTTGACTGACAGTCTTGATTTTAGAAGAGAATATGTATCAATATGCACATTCAATAAATGACGTAATTTTTTGAATGTAAAAGCTATATATAATTTTATTTCATTTGTGGTTTCATTTTTCTTTTGACCTTTGGATTCTGAGCTGTTTCAGCATAAGCATCATGATGTTTTACTCCCTGATAGTGTCATCCTGCAAGAGTCAGGCATCTGTGCTCCAGAAATGGATGATTCTGTTTCAACTTTCATGAAAACTTGAAAATGCCTTTTTCCTCTGAAAGGGCTCAGGAAATCCTTCCTCTATCAAAGAATTTTGATGGTGCAGACTGAAGCCAGAGAGGACCTCCTGATATAGAACACATGGATTAGAAAGAAGACTATTGCATCATTATGCAGTCAACCCTAGGATTAACAAAAGAGTATTTGGAATGAAGCATGTGCAAAGATTGAAATGTATACATAGGAAATCAGAAACAAGATGAATCTCACTAGAGGCAAGACATATAGGACTTGCAACAGAGGATCCAAACTAGAAGTGAAAGCTAATCTCTTAACCACACACAGTTATTACCAGTTCTTATATGCAAAATGTACTGATTGCAATATTTATTTCAGTTGAGGATTATTTTTCTCTGGGCATGCTACTTTTTACAAAATCTCTAAATATATAAATTTACTAAAGTAAAACTTCTGTGTCTTAGATTTTCTTGACTAAAAAAAGCTAAAGAAAGAAGGGAGGGCAATGAATGGAAAGTTATTTTTAATGTTGAAGATATGTTTTGTATATAAAACCTCTTGTGTTTTCATTCTACTTTTGCCCCATCAGGCTAATTGCATTTGTCAATGAGAAAATGAATACCAGAAATTAAGAATAACTAATATAATAGCTATGAAATCATCTGGATACATAACTACCTACTTATGGTAAAAATAGTAACAATTATAAGAAAACATTAATCACCAAATTGATAAGAATGAAATATACTCTTCATAATGAAAAGTCTGATTAGTAAACACACTATTTTATTTGGCCACTTAGCTTTCATACTTACAGGTTTATTGCTATTGGTCCCTTTTCCTCTCAGAGTATCCTCCAAAGAAGTCTCTTATTCTTTCTCCATTATAGTTACTTTGTTGCAGAAGAGATGCAGGTGTATATCATAAAACTGTATCAGGAGGAGATAAGATGGCAGCATAGAGAGGAGTGGAAGCCAGTTAGTCCCCCTGGAACAATTCATAAACAACAGAAAAACTAGTAAATAACCTGGAATAACTGCGGGGAGACAAATGTGACTGTCCACTCATCATACATCAACCTGAATTGGGAGGAATGCCTGAGATCACAGCATAAAATCTGTAAGTAAAACCTGCAGACCTGCATTGGGAGCTGACAGCCCCTCCCTCACAGAAGCCTCATGGTGCTAGAGAGAAGCACTCTGAACAAGTGAATATACCTCAGCCCAGCTCCAACTGGGGCTTTAATGTTAACTCCTCAATACAGACAGCAAAACTCTAACAAGCAGACAGAAGCTTTTGGTGATGATTGACCTTGGGAGAGTCAGGGGATATATCTGTCTCAGGATAGGGAGCTCAGAGGGTGCTATCTCTGGTCAATGGGTGAATCTAGGGGCTTTCTGTCCCTTTCTCTCTCTGTCAACCTGGGTGGCTCAGTAGAGAAAGCCTCAGCCATTTTAGCTTGCAGTGCTTTGCAGTAGAGAAAGCCTCAGCCATTTAAAATTGCAGCACCCTGGAGAAAACATGGAGGGAAGGATACACCTATTTACTGTTGATGAAGAGGCAGAATGGCATAACCTTTCTGGAGGTCACTGTGGTGGCTCTACAAGAAGCTAAGTATGTGGGGCCATAGGTCCTACAACCTCATTATGGGGTATGTATTTGGAAGATCTGAGAGCAGAGACATGAATGGACATGTACACACTGGTGTTTATGGAGGCAGTATTCATGATTTGTAATGGGTGGAGGTGGCCTAAGGGTACACTGACTAAAAGAATGGTGAACTGTGGTGTATGCATACAATGGAATATTAAGCAACTGCAAGAAGGAGTGAAGCAGTGAGACACACAATGAGGTGAATGGATCCCGTAGACAGCATGTTGAGTGAAGTACACCAGAAACCAAGGCAAACACTATAATGCCTCACCATACAGACTAATTACAATGTGTAAACTCAGCAGTGAATCTTGGAGCACAGCCTAACAGGTAAATGATTATTGTAATGGTCCCTAGAGTGTAAGCTCTTACAGCAGTTGAATCTATTCCTGAATTGTAATGGCTGTCTCCAAGCTCTGAGATGTTGATACCTTAATGTATAATCTGATTGGTCTCTGGAACATTGGGTATCAGTGTTACACCTGAAACTCAGAGTTAGAGCTCAGCAGATATGAATATCAGTATTAACACACACAACAACTGTTAAAAAAAAAAAAAAAAAAGCCGAAATAGAGCCCAGACTTCAATTAGAGACATGAATAAAACAGATCTGGTGAAGACTAGAGCAAGTCAGGCCAAAGGGTAAAGGTTGAAACTGACTGTGCTCAAACTTCAACTTCCATTTCAGACAAAGGGAAGAGATGTTTATTTGGTGTAGGATCTATATTTTCTAAATAATATAAATTCTACAGTCAGTTTGTTAAAACACTACAATTACATGGAACTTTGAATAGGAAGTGAGCTATGGTAGGTCTGTATAGATTAGAATGAAATAGCAACACATCCTAAAATAATTTGGGTGGAGAATAAAAATATATATTTGGGGCCCCCCTGAAGAGCTCGGGGAGAATGCAGAGGTGTTGGACTTCCTCACCTGGATTGTCGCTGATGTTCTCACAAACATTGGGGACTGATGGCTTGATGTGCTGAGCCTTGTTTTGCGGCTGGCCCCTATGAAGCTTGTTGCTGCAAGGAGAGGCTAAACCTGCTCAAAGTTGGGCCTAAGAGTCTCCCCCTGAGTACCTCCTTGTTGCTCAGATGTGGCCCTCTCTCTAACTAAGCCACCTTGGTGGGTGATCTCACTGCCCTCCACCCTACACAGGACCTAACTCCCAGAGGTATAAATCTCCCTGGCAATGCGGGATATGACTCCCAGGGATGATTCTGGACCCAGTGTCATGGGATTGAGAACATCTTCTTGACCAAAAGGGGGATGTGAAATGAAATGAAATAAAGTTTCAGTGGCTGAGAGATTCCAAATGGAGTAGAGAGGTCACTCTGGTGGACATTCTTATGCACTATATAGATAACACCTCTTAGGCTTTAATGTATTGGAATAGCTAGAAGTAAATACCTGAAACTACCAAACTCCAACCCAGCAGTCTGGACTCATGAAGATGATTGTATAACAATGTAGCTTACAAGGGGTGACAGTGTGATTGTGAAAACTCTGAGAATCACACCTCCTTTATCCAGTGTATTGATGGATGAATAGAAAAATGGGGGCAAAACCTAAAAGAAAAATAGGGTGGGATGGGAGGGGGTGATTTGGGTGCTCTTTTTTATTTTTATTTTTTGTTCTTATTCTGATTCTTTCTGGCGTAAGAAAAATGTTCAAAAATAGATTGGGGTGATGAATGCACAGCTATATGATGGCATTGTGAACAGTTGATTGTACACCATGGATGACTGTATGTTAAGTGAATATATCTCAATAAAACTGAATTTAAAAATTGCAGTACCCTGACACAGACAAGAGTGGAGATAGAAGAGTCAGAGAAATAAAGAATCTATTTATATGCAAATGACCTCTCTCTAGGGGGCATAGCTTCTCGGGAGGAAAGATGAGGGGCCCAGCTCTACTACCTGCCTTACATTCAGACCCAGACCCCAGAGCCTGGGGGAGGAGAGCTGCAGGACACACCACCTTACACCAGCCTGTGACAGACTGAGAGGCACCACCTGCTGGGCAGAAAAGTACAGGGTGTGTCAATCCTCTAAGACACAATGTCAGGGAAACTGGATACTGAATATTTCCTCCTTCTGTGACCTGAGCTTGTTCTCATCTGGGAAAACCTGATTGGGGTGGCCTAGGAGGTCAGATATCTAGACAACAGAAAACTATAACCTACACTAAGAAAAATGAAGTTATGACCCAGTGAAAGGAACAAACTTACCCTTCAACTGAGATATGGAATTTAAACAACTAATAATAAGTCAATTCAAAAAGTTTAGGGAAGATATGGCAAAAGAGCTGAATCAAATAATGAAAACACTGGGCGTACATAAGGTAGAAACTGAAAGTTCAAAAAACCAACTGGCAGAATCTATGGAAATAAAAGGCACAACACAAGAGATGGAGGACACAATGGAAACATACAACAGCAGATCTCAAGAGGCAGAAGAAAACACTCAGAAACTGGAAACCAAAACACCTGAAAGCATACACACAAAAGAACAGATGGAGAAAAGAATGGAAAAATATGAGCAACAGCTCTGGGAACTTAAGGATGGAGTGAAATACAAGAATGTATGCATCATTGGTGTCCCAGAAGTTGAAGAGAAGAGAAAAGGGGCAGAAGCAATAATAGAGGAAATAATCAATGAAAATTTCCCATCTCTTATGAAAGACATATAATTATAGATCCAAGCAACACAGCATACTCCAAACAGAATAGATCTGAAAGGCCTATGCCAAGACACTTAATAATCAGATTATCAAACATCAAAGACAGAGAGAATCCTGAAAGCATCAAAAGAAAAGCGATCCATCACATACAAAGGAAGCTGAATAAGACTATGTGTGGATCTCTCAGCAGAAACCATGGAGACAAGATGGAAGTGGTGTGATATATTTAAGATACTGAAAGAGAAAAATCACCAACTAAGAATCCTATATCCAGCAACATTGTCCTTCAAATATGAGGGAGAGTTCAAAATATTCTCTGACAAACAGACAATGAGGGACTTTGTGAACAAGACACCCACCCTACAGGAAATACTAAAGGGAGCACTACAGAATGATAGAAGACAGGAGTGAGAGGTTGGGAACACAATTTTGGGAGATGGTAGCACAGCAATGTAAGTACACTGAACAAAGATAATGATGAATATGGTTGAAAGAGGAGGGTTGGAGCATGTGGAACACCAGAAGAAAGAAGGAAAGATAAAGATTGGGACTGTGTAACTCAGTGAAACCTAGAGTGTTCAACAATTGTAATAAAATGTACAAGTATGTTCTTTCATGAAGGAGAACAAATGAATATCAACCTCGCAAGGTGTTAAAAATAGGGAGGCATTGGGGGAAAAATACAATCAATGTAAACAAGAGACTATAATTAACAGAATCATTGTATTATGCTTTCTTTAATGTAACAAAAGTGATATACCAAGGTAAATGCAGATAAGAGGGGGGATGGGGAGAGGTGTGAGACATTTGGCATTGAGGGTGTTGTCTCTTTATTCCACTTTGATTTAAGGTTCTCTTTCCTTTTGCTGCTTCCTCGCTGTCATGTTTCTTTTTTTTTCTTTTTCCTTTCTTTTTTCTTTTCCTTTTGCCTCTCTACCTTCTTTGCTCTTCCTCTTGCTTTGTGGAAGAAATGTAGGTGCCCTTATATAGATAGTGGTGAGGGTGGTGAACACATAATACATGACTATACAGGGGACCATCCATTGTTTACTTAGGATGGAATGTATGGCATGTGAACAAAACCATCTTAAAAAAAGCTGGTTGATGATGAAACCTTGAGGGCAATATACTTAGTGAAATGAGCCAGACACATAAGGACTAATATTGCAGGGTCTCACTGATAGGAACTAATTATAATATGTAAACTCATAAACATGAAATATAAGTTACCAAGATATAGAATGCGGCTAAAGAATGGTGAGCAGTTGCCTAGTATGAGCAGAATGTTCAACTAGGATGAACTTAGACATTTGGAAATGAACAGAGGTGACAGTAGCACTTTGTGAGAATAACTAATAGTGTTGAATGGTGCAAGAATGTGGTGGAAAGGGGATGCTCAGAGTCATATATGTCACCAGAAGGAAAGTTGGAGGTCAAAAGATAGGAATGTATAAAACTGAATCCTATGGGGGGCAATGTCCATGATTAACTGTACAAATATTAGAAATCTCTTCCATGAACCAGAACAAATGTATGACAATACAACTAGAAGTTAACATACTATACCAATACTACTAGTCAACAATGGAGGGGGGGTGGTTAGGGATATGGGAGGATTTGAGTTTCCTTTTCCTTTTTTTTTTTCTCTTCTTTGTCTTTATTTCTTGTCTGGAGTAATGAAAAGTCTCTAAAAATTGAATTAAAATTAATTGTGGTGATGGATGCACAGCTGTATGAGAGTACTGGGGGCAACTGAATTATTCATTTTGGATCTTTGGATAATTGTATGGAATGTGAACAATCTCAATAAAAATTAAAATTAAAAAAAAAAAAACATATCATATTAAGGGGTTAGAATTTTGCATTTGGGATTATGCCACACTGCTGAAATCAAAAGAAACCTGAGATGGACCTCTGAAGGAAATCAGAAGAATGTGTCTTTTCTTTTTGTCCTTGATTTTTCTCCCTTTTTAATATATTGGGGAGACTAAAATGGGAGAAATTGTCCAGTCTAATGGTGACAAATGGGGAAAACTGCAAGTTCAGAGACTGAAACTGCATTCGGACTTTTACCAATTATTTGACTGTCGGCACATACCTGTGGAACTAAGGAAGCAAGTCTCAGGTGTTTACTGAAAAATGTGCAGTATATGACCTTGTGTAGAATGATCAAGATTTTTTACTTGGCAATAAAGTAAGTATTTAACTCTAAATTCTCTGCTGAATCTAATGACATATGTGAATTAAAAAAGTCGTTCAACTTTCCCTATTTCTTTCTTTTATTAGTTTTTTGTTTACTTTGATTGTGATGAGAGAACATGTTTGGTATGATTTTATCCTCTTACATTTATCAAGATTAGTTTATGGCCAAGAGTATGGCCTATTTTGATCAGTGTCCCATACGCAATAGAAAAGAACATGTACTTTGCTGTTGTATGGTGATTGTTCCATGAATGTCATTTAGGTAAAGCTGGATAATAGTATTTTTCAATGATTTCCTGAGAGAAGGGTGTTGAAATCTCAGTTTCTTTTCATGGATTTATTTCTCTCTTCAGTTCCATCTCTTTTTTCTTTTACATTAAAGGTCTTTTATTTTTATTTTTTTATTTTTTATTTTGTCCTTTTGATGAACTGATACCTTTTATGTTCATGAACTGTCCCTATTTTTCTCTGATAGTATTTATTAGTCTGAAGTAAACCTTGCTTGATATTAATATTGCCACTCTGCTTTCACTTCATTAGTATTTTCCTGGCTTCAATTTAAAAAATGTGTATTGCTTTACTTTCTTATACTGGTATGGAGTCTTTTGAAGAGTATAGTTTTTAAGAAAAATATTGATAAATTCCAATTAATCAGTTTTTTTTCTTTTATAGTCTGTGATCTTTGTTTCCTGTCTAAGAAATTTTTTTGCTTTCCTTGCAAAGGTATTTACCTTTGTTTTCTTTTGTAAATTTTATAGATTCATTTCATACATTTAATCACAAATTATTTTTGTATGTGCAATTGTTTAGTGTGGCTTGTTGAAAATATTTTTCTTTCCACATTGTATCACCTACCTTGGTGCTTTTGCCAAAAATCAATTGGCTATATATCTGTCTTTTTGTATCTAGGGTCTAATACCTAATTCATTGATCTATTTGTCTCTTACATGAATACCACAGTGTATTGATTTTTCTGGTGTTATAGTATGTTCTAAAATCAGATAGTTTGTTCTTTTGTAAGATTATTTTGACTATTCAAACTCCTCTACATTTCCATATATATTTTTGAATATGATAATTTCTACCAAAAATCTGGCTGATATTGTTGATTAGGCTAGTAATAGATCTAGGTTAATTTGTAGTGAAGTGACATCTTGGCAATATTGAGTCTTCCAAACCATAATTATATTCTATTTCTCCATTTATTTGGATCTTCTTAAATTTTTCCTGTAAAGTTGTATACTTTTGTGTAAAAGACCTGAATGCTTTGTTACATTCATTCCCAAGTAGTTAATGGTTTTTATGTTATTGTGAATAATATTTTAAAATTTTATTTTTCAACTGGTCATTGCTCATATATAAAAATACAACTTATTGTATTTTTGCTAAAAGACTTATTATTTACATTAGACCTTTTTTATTGAATTCTCAGTACTTCCTATGCAAGAAATGATGTGATCTGTGAGAAAAAATAGTTTTACTCTTTCCTCTCCCAAATTTTAGCCATGTTGTTTCCTTTTATTTCCTTACTGTACAGGCTAGATCCTTCAGTATAGTTGACTAAAAGTGAAAGCAGATATCCTTGCTCTGTACCCAATTTAAGGGGGAGCACATACAGTAATGTAATATTTAGAATAAGACTACCCTATTGATATTTCATAGATGCCCTTAATGATTCCTGTCTATTCCTCATATGCTAATAATTTTTTTATCATAAATGGACACTGCATTTTGTCAAATCTTTTATTCTCAGTCTATTGAGTAGATTAGATACCTTTTTGTCTTTATTTCTGTTAAAATGTTACTTGCATTGATTTTGAATGTGGAACCAATTTTACATATTTGGGATAAATCTTACTTGATAATGTATTATTCTTGTTATATATAATGCTAGATTTTATCTATTAAAATTTTCTTAAGGGTGTTTTATCTGTGTTTTTAAGTGATATTTGCCTGCAATTTTCTTTCTTGTTATATCTTTGTCAGGTTTGTATTGAGGTTGTGGATAGTTCATCTCTTGAAACAAATTGAGAAGTGTTTCATCCTCATTTATTGTTTGAGTTCATGTAATATTGGTATCATTTCTTCCTTAATTCTTAAATTAACTCATCATGAAGCCAAATGGACTTGGAGCTTGAGGGTGGAATATTTAAATTACAAACTGAATTTCCTTAATACAAATGCATGCACACATATTCAGATTTTCTTGTGCTCGCTTTGATAAGTTGTGTTTCTCAACGAATATGTCCATTTCTACAAAGATATCGAATTCAGTGACCAAAATGTGTTGACATTAACTTCTAATGTCTGTAGAATCAAATTCCTAAAGTGGAAGCTTGGATCATTTACTTAAAACCTTTATTCATTTCAATAGAAGCATTTAAAGCCTTAAATTTCCCTTTAAACACTTCTAAATTTGAATCTTTGATTCATAAGTTATTTGAAAGTCTCATTTAGCTCCAAATATTTGGGTATATATTTTTTATTTTGGGGGTTGTTTTCTCATTTAATTCTGTTATGATTAAGTAACATACTTTACAGGATGTCAATCATTTGAAATGTATTAGCCTTGTTTAATGGTCCAGCATGTAGTTGATATTTGAGAATATTCCATATGTACTTACTGTGCCTGTTATGAAACAGTGCTATATACATATCAAGTAAGTATTTTTGTAGCATTGTTAAAATCATCTTTAAACATGGATTTTATCCAGCAATTTTAACTTATTTCAGGGTCAAATTTCCTTCAGTTTTTACCTACTTTTGGTGCTTTCAATTTCCTTCCAACAGAATTAAAAACAAAATTGCCCAGAGCTTATAATTGTTATTGGTAAGAAAGTTAATTGATTTAAATTACTTTATGAATACTGGAAGCTATGACTCTTGCCATTCCATTTTGACTTGTATGTCTTTCTAAATATACAGATTTGAAGTAAAAAAGACTCAGAAAATAGTTCTAAATATCTCCCTCTACAATTGGCATAGAAACATTTCATTTGGTAGTAGGAGACAGTCCTAGTGCAGTCTGATCCATTTCCCTGGGACCCACAAACACATCCTGTGCTCAGGACCAGGTGTGCCAGCCTGACAGGATAAAACACAACCCTCTAATGGATCAGGGGGCTACCAGTATATTCAATTCCTTCCCCTATTGTCCAGAGCACATGTAAATATTCACTGGAGAGAGTCTGATTCTGGCAGGCATGATTTATGACAGCCAGCTGACATCCCATTGGTATATCTGTCTCTGACAGGGAGGGAACAGTTTTCCTCTGTGACAGCACACAAACACAAGAGAGGGGTGCTGTGCATAGAACATGTCCCTGCCTCAGCCGAGGACTGAGACCCTCCGACAATGGGGAAACAACTCCCACTAGTGAATCTGATCTTGTTCTGTCTCTTCCATGTGAGCAAAACAACTTTCCATCAGAACCTGCATGGGTTGTGTTTTTGCTGGCAACCCCAACACCTGCCAACACAGGAGACTGACATGTTTTTAGTTGTCACTCCTTCTGACTCACACATCATTATTTACTAATATCTTGTTGAATAACTAAAATATCCCTTTTTAAGGAAGTACATTTAATATTTGAATTAAGTGATTTATTTGCAAAGTCTTGAAAACTCTGAAAATAAATTACCTTAAAGTATTTGCTAATCTCCACAGCAACCATTTCTTATACCTGTTTGATAAAAGAATAGTTCTTTTTTAATCTGAGAAAGTAATCTTTCTGAATGTTTCTGATCACCTAGAGATCTAGAGTAATATAATCATACTTATTGATGATTAAAGATGGTCCAGGGAATGAAGAAAGCTACAGCACAACTAACAGTGGTATTGGTTTCTCTTGACAATGCATTTCTAAGTGACTTCAAGGTTGTTAGAGTATTTATTCAATATAAGAATAGTTTTATATACAGTATTTGCTTTAATTAGTATATGTTTTATTTATAGTTTCTCCCACAAAACACTTAAAAAGTTTTTCTTTTGCAAAACAACTCTGTTAATTACTATACATGATAATTAATATGAATTAGCTCTGTTTTAAGCTGTAGTTCTATTAAGATGGTTGTTGTTGATATTTTATAGATGTGGAAGCAGGTTTAGAAGATGTAAATAAGTTGTCCCCAAATAAAAAATATCCCCCACAAAAATAAAGCTAAATATTTGAAGAAGTGGAAATAAATTTGACTCTTTTGGAGTTTAAATGCATAGAGAGTAAAAGTGGAGGATACCAGGTACAATAAAGATGATGACATTTGGGAGAGTAGTAATAAACAATTGGCTTAAGTTTCTAAAAGTCATGAAGAAATGATTGTGACTGGAAGCTCATTTTTATGAGCATGGGGGTAAGCAAATGAGTTTATATCATAAAACTGCCCATTACCAGCTATATTAACTTGTATATTTGTGTATGTGTTTCTAAACTTCTACAATAGTGCTTCCATCTAGGGTTGCAATGAAGATTAAGTGACATAATACATGTAAATAGCCTAAGAGTTCTACACATATTAAGAATACACTATGTGTCAGTTTCTTTCTGTAATAAATTATTAGTATTAGCCATGATTCTGTCAGCTGCAAGTGAAAGATACCCAACTCTGACCAGCTTAGGCTCAAAGAGTATTTTATTCATCCCGTAAGCAGAAAGAGCAGAATCAAATCAGATCTCATGAATCAAATCTTTACACATGAACAAGGTAAAAGAGTTCTATTTTCTCATGTCAAGTTTAGAAACTTCAAGAGATGAACACTAATTGCCCCCATGCACATTCTTTGGCATGCAGTAAAGGGTGGAGACTATTATAACTAAACATCCTCTTTAAAGTCACATGATTACATTTGTGCTGAAATGTGTTGGCTTTAATAATTGGAATTTATTACCTTACAAGCTTACAGTTTTGAGGCTGAGAAAATGGCCAAATCAAGGTACCATCAAGGCCTTTCTGTCTTCAAAAATAATAGCTGCCAGTGATCCTTGGCTCCTCTGCCACATAGCAAGGCATGGCAGCATCTGCCAGTCTCTCCCTTCTCTTTGGGTTTCATTGATTTCAGCTTCTTGCCTCCACAGCTTTTTCTCTGTCTGAATTTCATTTTCTTTTAAAGGACTCCAGTAAGAGGATTAAGACCAACATAGGCCATGCCTTTGAAGTAACCTCATCAAAAGATCCTACTTGTAATGGCTCCATGCCCACAGGAATGAATTAACTTTAAGAAAATGCTTTTCTGGGGTACATACAATTTCAAACCACCACCTGGGGGCTGGTTTTTTGACAGGGAAAGAAAAAATTATGGGTTGCCTTTTATCTAATTTGAATAAAATTACATATTCTGCAGATGCCATATTGCTTGTGTCTTATCTTATAAAGTGTTTAAATATCAACAAAATAATAATTATAACAAACATCAGTGTAATTTTTTTTTACCAAAAGTGAACTAAATTATGGAATTAATTTATGAGATAAGGGAGATCTTTCAAGAGGAGAATAAGGACATCTTTTTCTCTCAGTGTTTTACGGCTCTTCAGTTTTTTATTTCTTGTTTTATATAACCTCTGTACCAAATGCACAAGTCCAAAATACCTACTTAATTTGATAAATGAAGTAGGGCTTTAAATGTTCTTTTAGTGAGATATTAATAAAAACTAAGATATTAGGAAGAAAAATAAAACAGTAATTCAAATACTTTGGTGGGAAAATTACTCATCCCAACCTTAGTGTAGTAACAACCCCCCACCTCCACCCCGCCCCATACACAGTAAGGTGGCTGCCTAGCCTGGAAATTTCTGGATGATACACCACAAGGTGAGCCAAGCTCTCCAGGGAGCACACAAGACAGAAGCATATCTGAAAGGGAGAACTAATAAAAGATATGATTACATGGATAAAGTTTGTCACCTCCGTGTGTCTCCTTAGTCTTTCATCAAACACATTGCTGTTATCTAGGTAATTTTATATTCATATTTAGGGAAAAAATCTTATGTAGGAAAGTAGTAAAGGATTCTGTTGTAACTATACCACCCTATTCCCTTCCAGTCAGTGCTGCTTAAAGTCCATATGCCCAATTTACTTCAACTGAGGTACACAATCAGATTATACAGTTAGAAAGTTGGGAATGGAGGTACTCCAAATCAGAAACAAGTCTCAGAGCATTGCAAAGTTGTTGATTTTACAAACACTAGGAAAACATGCTAATTATTTTTATACACTCATGAATAAAATTAGTGATAAATATTTTCAGTTCTCATTTTTACTCTAGAAATTTAAAAAATATATATTTGGCTAAAATATTATGAATCCACTGGTAAGTAATGTTTAAAATAAGTAAATGAAACGTAAGAAATGGAAAACGAAATTCCAAGTGGCACTAGAAAATTTCTATTTCCTATTTAAAACTACAATCAAAAGAATTGAAATATTCAGAAGTCCTCAAAGTTTTCCATTTTATTGGTAAACTTAAAAAGAAATAAAATTGACTTATTAATTTATGTCTATATTTTGATAAACATTCCTGTTTTATGAAATTTATATTTTATGCAGCTATGATCAATTTCTCTTTTAGAAAAATTTCTATAAAATTTGTTGCTTGTGTTTTAATCCATTGTTCAATAATTAAATATTCTACATTTCCAGTGTTCTTAGTGACCTTCTCAGCAGCCATTTTGTGACTCATAGCTTCTAGCTAATCACCTAACCCCTTTATGCTTCAATTCTTTTTCCAAAGTAAGGTTGCACATCCATAGTGGAGATTAGAGATAATGCATGTACACTGCCTAGCCCAGTCTCTGGCAAGTAGTAGTTTGTGCAACAAATATGCATACTAAGTATGGTAATTAAATAATTTTATTATCTCTTAAGAGAAAATAAAATAATACATTCCTTAAAAATATAAGGAAAGTTGGAGAATCAGATATTTTATTCAGCTATCATAACATGTTCTTTTTTTCTCCTAACCAAAGATACTAACAGCAACATAATACCTGGATGGAATAGGAAAATTTTGTTCCATGCATGTAAAAGTGAATCAATTGACTTTGGGTTTGGCTTAGCCTATTTTTAAAGTATTTTTTTTTTTATTTTATGCTTTTTTTAATTTAACATTTTTTCCTGATGAAGATGAATAACTTATCTCTCTGCCAATAATCATCTATGATTCCTTTGATAAGCAACACATATTTTCAAGAAACAGAAAAAAGTGAGATTTATATGTACAAGTCATAGAAAAGAGCAAGGCTAAGATGTAGGGACAGGCATGAGATGGCACTTCAATTAGCAGTAAGCAATAGAAACTCATTAACATGAGACATGACTGAGTTTATTAGTAGCCCCTGTGATTTAGCAGTCATTTTATGACAAAATGTTATCTTTGCTGTGTTTCATAGCCTTCCTCAAGCATAGCACATTGAAAACAAATAGAAGGATTAATGCTGCAGCTCATGGCAATATGTATTATTCTGTTCAGGATGCTTCCGTGTAGCACAATTAAGCATAGCACACCTGAGGGAGCTGACTGATAAATCCAGAATAAGTACAGTTTCTGAAAAGAGGAACCTCCAAGATATGTAATGAATAGTAACAGCAGTAATTTCCCATTTTATAAGAGCACAATATCTATCACAAGTAGAGAGAACAACCACTGAGGTGTTTTTAATGAATTGTCTCAGGTAAAAATGTCTGATCTGTAGTTGCATAGACCAAAAGCTACAGCAAAACATTCTGAGTTTCTTTTATTTTCACATCACAAGATAATGTCACTAGGATGTGGCTTGGAGACTCTTTAGCTGTTATCATTGTTTCAATCAGAAAAAAGCTGAATTTGGGGATATTAAGAAAGAACATACCAAAGCAATGATATTTTTTTACTATCATGTTTCAAAATTATTACACAGTATCTCTGGCAGAACAAAACATAAATTATATATATATTAAATATTTAAATTTATATTTAAAATGCAAAATAAAGCAATATCAAATAAAGGAAAGTTGAGGCCATATCAGGAAGTCCCAAATGCCCAAAAAAGAAAAGAAGAAAATCATGAAAGCATATTCTGTAGTTTTTTGCATGATTTTCCATATATTTTATGTATAATGATATTAATAGATATGACATATCAATGGTGCATTCACTGGCTTCTAATGACAATTAAGGGAGCTATAAAAATATAGCTCTAATTTCTCTGCATCTATCTTTATTTCTTTTCAAAGTATTCAGATCATATACTTTGTCTTTTCTTAGTGTTTTCTGATTAAATCAGAGTTTGTGTTTTCACATGGGTGATACATCTTTTTGTATATGCTAAACTATTTCTATCCTTCTACTCACACTTAAAGAATAACCTCAGTTTTGTCTTTGAATTGTATCTTTTCTTTCAATTTCAGTACCTTGATAACTTTAAGAAGAAATGAAATATTCTTTCTTAAATAATTGAGTTAATCAAGTGTAAATCTACTTCCAATAAAGAGTCTCCATTAAATTGTTTTCATGCAATATGTATTCTTAAGTACTTTCCATTTCCTGGTAATTTAAGAATTGTGGATATAAAGAAAATAAGTGATCAGTGAACACAGATTTTTAAAAAGATAATATAAGATAATGAATATAAAAGATAAAAATAGAAAAAGATTTTAAAAAGATAATATGTTGAATTGCAGACCTTACATTTCATTTAAAAATTTTAAACCTTGGAAATACTACTGTGTTTTTATTCAAATTCAGGAAACACCAATGAAGGAGACCAATATGTGGACATACCAAAGACTTTTAAAAAAAATTCTTGAAAATGCTCAAGGGGATCAAGAAAATACAGGGAAAGAACTAAAGGATATCAGTAAAAACAATGAAGGAGCAATATGAGAATTTTAGCAAGGAAATAGAAATTTTAAAAAAGAACCAAACAGAACTCCTGAAATGAAGAACTTCCAGGAGCATTTTAAGACCAGGCTGAAGCTGGCAGAAGAAAGATCAGTGAACCTGCAGACAAGACAAATGAAATGAGTCAGGCTTAGGAGAAAAACAAAACAGAATTGTGAAAAGCAAAAATAGCCCAAGAGATCTAAGGGACACTATCAAGTGTACTAATATATGCATTACAAAGGTCCCAGAAATAGAAGAAAAAGGGAAAGGGGCAGAAGGAATATTTGAAGAAATAATGATAGAGAAATTCCCAAACTTAGCAAAAGATGTGAATATGTACATGTAAGAAGTCCAAAGAATACCAAACAAGATAAACATGAAGAAAAATATACCCCATCATATATTGTCCACACTTTTGAATGCAAAGGACAAAAAGAGCAATCTGAAAGTTGCAAGAGAAAAACAATATATTATGTACAAGGGAATCACAATTAGCCTGAATGCCAATTTCTCATCAGAATGCATGGAGACAAGAAGGCTGTGGGTTGAAATACTTAAAGTGCTCAATGAAAACAATAGCTAAACAAGAATTTTATATCTGCTAAGATTTTCTTTCAAAAATATGGGAGAGATTAAGACATCTCCAGATAAGCAAAATTTGAGATGTTGTTCACCACTAGATCTGCCCTAAGAGAAATGTTAGAGGGAGTTCTTCAGACTGAAAGGAAAGGACACTAGACAATGGTTCAAAGTGGAAAAAGAACCTACTACTTCTGTTAAAGGTAACCATTTGGGAAACTACAAATGCCAGTATTATTGTATTGTTTGGTATGTAAATCCACTTCCTACTTCCTACAGGTACTAAAATGCAAATATATGGTCTTGGACATACAATGCACAAAGACATTAGTGTTAACAATTATAAAAAAGGTAAGGGGGTAGGAAGTATAGAATAGTTTACATGTATGCTATTGAAGTCAAATTGGTATCAAACCAAATATGATTGTTAAATATTTATGATATTAAATTTTAACCCCATAGTAACCACAAAGAAAACATATGAAAAATATAACTGTATAGAAAAGAGAAGGCACTCAATATGGTACAGCAACAAAAAATCAAATAAATAGAAGTAGGGATTAATGGAAGATTTGAGGGAGAAAATGTGTAAGTATACAAAGGCTAAATAGCAAAATAGTAGAAGATATTCCTGCATTGTCATTGGTGACTTTAAATGTAAATGGATTAAGATCTTCATTCAAAATGCAGAGATTGGCACAGTGGATAACAAAGAATGGGCCAACTTCTGTAGTTTGTAAGAGACTCACCTTGAACTCCAGGATACAGGTGGAAAGTGTAAGGATGGAAAAAAATACCATGCAAGCAATAACCAAAAGAGAGCTAGAGGTAAAAAAAAAAAAAAAAAAAAAAAGTTCTGAGGGAAATAGATGGTCATTCTATACTGATAAAGGGGTCAATTCAACAAGAGTATGTAACATTTATAATATATATGCACCTAACAGCAGAGACCAAAAATATATGAAGCAAATACTGACATATTTGTAGGGAGAAATTGGTGATTCCACATTAATAGTAGGAGGCTTGAATGCACCACTTTAAATAATAGATAGAACATCTATTCAGAAGATTAGTAAGGAAATAGAGGACTTAAACAATACTCTAAGCCAAATAGACTTAGACATATATACAACACTTCATCAAACAACAGAATACACATTCTTCTCAAATGTACATGGATCTTTCTCCAGGATAGACCATATGTTAGGTAATAAAACAAGACTCAATAAATACAAAAAATTATTGAAATCATGTGGTGTACCTTCCCTGAACACAACAGGGTGAAGTAAGAAATCAATAACAGGGAGAAATGGAAAATTCAAAAATTTTTGGAACCTAAACAGTCTTGTAAAACCAATGGCTTAAAGAGGAAATCACAAGGGAAATTAGGAACTATGTTGAGGTGAATGAATATGAAAATACAGCATATCAAAACATATGGATGCAGCAAAGGCAGTGCTGAGACGCAAATTTATAGCTTTAATTCTCACAGTACAAAAGAAGAAAGACTTCAAATCAGAGAAATAAACTCAAAAGTGTAAGAACTAGAAAAAGAAGAGCAAACTAAACTCAAAGTGAGCCAAAGGAAGGAAGTAAGAAAGACTAGAGTGTAGATAAATGAAATAGAGAACAAGAAACCAATAGTGAGAATCATCAAAACCAAAAGTTGATCTTTCAACAGATTGATAAAATTGACAATCCTTTAGCTAGTAAAAAAGAGAAAGGATAAAAATAATGAAAACCAGAATTGAAAAGAGGGACATTACTACTGACGCTGCTGGAATAAAATGACAAGAAGAGGATACTATGGACAACTGCATGCCAACAAGTTAGATAAGTTAGTTGAAATGGACAAATATTTAGAAACACACAAACTACCCACAGTGCCTCAAGAAGAAATAGATATCTGAACAAAGCAATAACTAGTAAAGAGATTGAATCAGTAAACAAAAACCTTCCAAAAAAGAAAAGCCTCATGGTGGAATTTTACTGAACATTCCAAGAAGAATTAACCCCAATTCTGTTCAAAGTCTTTCAAAAATTTGATGAGGAGGAAACACTCCTTAATTCATTCTATGAAGACAACATCATCCGTAACAATACCAGAAAAAGATACCTCAAAGAAGGAAATCTACTGACCAATATCCCTTATGAATATAGATGTAAAAATCTCAACAAAATACTAGCAAACTGATTCCAACTGCATATTAAAATAATTATTTACCATGATCAAGTGGGATTTATCCCTGGTATACAAGGTTGGTTCAACAAAGAAAATCAGTGTACTACATCACATTAACAGAATGAAGGATAAAAAACACATGATCATCTCAATTGACAGAGAAAAGACATTTGACAAAATCCTGCACTAGTTCTTGATAAAATCACTTAAACTTTAGTTTGATAAAGGGCAGATATGAAAAGCCCACAGCTAACATCCTACTTAATGATGAAAGACTGAAAACTTTCTCTCTAAGATCAGGAGCAAGGCAGGGATGCAAACTGTCACCACTGTTATTCAACATTGTACTCAAGATTCTTGCCAGAGCAATTAGAGAAGACAAAGAAATAAAAGGCATATAAATTGGTAAGGAAGAAGTAATGCTTTCCTTATTTGCAGATGGCATGATCCTATATACAGAAAATCCTGAAAAATCAACAACAAATCTCCTAGAGCTAATAATAAATGAATTCAGCAAAGTGGCAGGGTACAAGATTAACACCCCAAATAAGTAGCATTTCTATACACAACCAATGAACAACAGAAGAAGTCAAGAAAAAAATTCCATTTAGAACAGCAACTAAAAAAATTAAATATCTAGGAAAAAATCCAACTAAGCATGTAAAGGACTTATACACATAAAACTACAAAACAATGCTAAAAAGAAATCATATAAGACCTAAATAAATGGAAGGACATTTCATGTTTATGGATTTGAATCATAAATTATTGTTAAAATGTCAACCCACCCAAAGTGATTTATAGATTCAACACAATCCCAATTAAAATTCCAACAACTTTATTTACAGAAATGGAAAAGTCATTCATCAAATTTATATGGAAGGGTAAGTGGCCCCAAATAGACAAATCCAACTTGAAAAAGAAGAATGAAGATAGAAGACTCACACTTCCTGGTCTTAAAACTTACTACAAAGCCACATTAATCAAAACAGCATGGTACTGGCACAAGGAAAGACATATAGACCAATGTAACTGAATTGAAAGCCCAGTAATCTATCCTAACTTTATGGTCAAATGATTTTTGCCAAGGGGTCAAAGACCACTCAATTGGGAAACAATAGTCTTCAAAAAGTGGTGCTGAGGGAAACAGATCTCCATTTTGCAAACAAAAGAAAGAGGACCTACACCTCACACCATATATATAAATCAACTCAACATGGATGAAAGACACAAATACATGAGCCAGACCTATCAAACTCCTACAAGAAAATGTAAGGAAGCATCTTTAGAGCTTGTGTTAGGCAATGATTTGTTAGACTTTATACCAAATAACAAGCAATAAAAGAAAAAATAGATAAAAAGTACCTTATAAAATTTAAAAACTATTTGCATCAAAAGACTTTATCATAAAAGTAAAATGACAAACTACACAATGGTAGAAAATATTTGGAAACCTCATATCCTATAAAGGTTTAATACCCAGGATATATAAAGAAATCCCTCAACTTAACAAAAAATTAAAAAAAAAAACAATTAAAAATGGGCAATAGACTTGAATAGATATCTCTCCAAAGAAGATACACAAATGACCAGAAAACACATAAACAGATGTTCAATATCATTAGCATATGCAAATCAAAACCATAAGACACCACTTCACACCCATTAGAGTAGCTGCTATTAAAATAAACAGAAATTAGCAAATCTTAGAAAGAATACAGAGAAAGAGAAACACACTTTCATTGCTTATGACAATGTAAAATGGTGCAGAGGTTGTGGAAGACTATTTGGTAGTTCCTCAAAAAGTTAAGTATAGAATTACCATACGACCTGGCAATCCCACTCTTAGACTTGAAAGTAGGGACTCAAACAATTATTTGCACATGGAAGTTCATAGTGGTGTTAGTCACAGTCACCAAAAGATGGAGGCAGCCCAAGTGTTCATCAACTAACGAATAGATAAACAAAATAAGGTATATGCATACAATGGAATATTATTCAGCCATAAAAATGATTCAAGTTCTGAAACATCCAACAAGACAGATGAACCTTGAAGACATCATGTTTAGACACAAAAGAACAACTATTTATGATCTCACTGATTTGAAATAATTAGAATAAGCAACCTCAAGAGTCGGAATCTAGAATACCAAGGGATAAGGTGGGGATAAGGAATGGGAAGTTAGGCTTAACATGGACCTAGTTCCTGTTTGTAATGGTGGACATGTTTTGGTAATGGATGGTGGTGATGGTAGCACATCATGTGAATGTAATTAACAGCATTGTAATATATGTCTGAATGTGGTTAAAAGGTGTAATGTTAGGTTGTATATATGGTAATAGAATAAAAATTTTAAAAAATCCATGGAGCTTCACTGCACAAGCAGTGAACCCTAGTTGAACCAACTGTAGCAATATGTTGTCAACAATTGTAACAAATGTTCCATAGCAATGCTGGTTATTAGTGGTGGGGTGCTGTGTGGGTATCCTGTATTTTGTGTATGATTGTTATGTAAACACACAACTTCTCTAATAAAAAACAATTTCACTTTTTACTTTTTAAAATATGGTTACTGGAAAATTTATAGTTAAAAGTTTAATATTTCTGTTAGTGCTGTTCAATCTGAATACAATTCAGGCCTTGTTTTTAAATAAATAAAATTATTAGAAAGATCATTTAACAACTAATACTTTTCAGAAACATTGTTTTGTAACAATGCAAGCATTTTAATGACAATCAAAGAATTTTTGTAGTATCGTATATATTTTGTACATTTCAATAGATCTAAATCTCAGAATCCATTTTGCTAACATAGAGATAATGTCTCAAGCAGAGAGCAGGCTTGTTAACTGTGCAGGTTAATAAAGATACTCTATCCCTTTAGGAAGAAAGTTACACATGGTTTCTTGCAACCCTCTACATTATAAAAGATAAGAGTTCTCTAAGTCTAGGGTCCCTTAGCTATGACACAAAATACCTGTGTTTGCAGCATCCCACTTCAGTTTCTCCGGGTCCCTATGAGACTTGAAGGGCAAGAGGAACTGATGCAAATATGAAGCTTATGTTGTTTGATGTGCCATGAATAATAAAGTCCTTTATCTCTGACCCAATAGTCTTGTGTATTTTTCCAGCATACATGAAATTGTGACAGGTTAACTTGTTAGCTTACAAGTAGAATAAAATCTCAAGCTCTTCAAAGCTCTTGAAAAATTCAATATGTTAAAGAATAAAAACTTAGGAATAGTTCTTAGCTGAGAAAAGAAAATAGAATGACAGCTAGAGTTTAGGGACAAAGGGATTATTTGAGATAGGTCACTAAATAAGAAGGTATCCATTTGATTTATGAGCATAAAAAGATGCATATATAAGAATTTTATTCCATTTGAGTACTACTTTCCTTTTTAATAATTTAATTAATATAAAGATTTTTTCTCCTTAAAAAGTTTGTTACCTGATCAAAAAGCGAGAATGTTACTGTTCTAGCTCCAAGAACAGACATAGTAGTTTAGGTAAAGCATGCTATAGAAACAAGAAAGGATAAAGTCATTAATATTCTTAAACTTCCACTGGACAAAAGTGCATCAAAAAGGTGAGATCAGTGCAGTGTCCAGAATCCTGTTCAATTTTCTTTTTATTGTAAGGAATATATAATTTTATATTTCTGCAGAGAGCATAATAATTAGGATTAAAGGAACTTATTTTCTAGGAAGTTAATTTCTTACTGTCATTTGTATGGGGCATTAAGTAAAATGAGTAATTTCATTCATTGTTTAGCTTGGAGAGAAAATGACTTACATAATTACAAACAAAAATACAGATTCATACTGATTTTAGTGGGGATTCATATTTATATATGTATGCATATAATTTTTATATACATTTTATTTCATTCTCATATGGATAAAATCTGTCCTCTCTAACTTATCTTTCTTGATTAAATGGTTCACATGTAAAGTTTATGAGCTTCAACTACATTACTGAAAGTGAAGATCACCATCTTCATAAATAGTAAAATGTTAAATGACATATGATATGAGATAAACTATTGAGTATTACAGCCAGACATAGAATTAGATATTTAGGTAAAAAATACATGGTTTAGGAAACTGATAAAGGGAGTTTTAAATATAATCTCACTACAGATTCTCTAACCAATATTTAGGTCCTTAACCAACACCAAATGAAACAAATTTTTTGTTACTAATATTTATTGTAAAAGTAAAAATTTATTTTATACTCCAAAATCATCCTTGATTTTCTACAAGGACTTATGTATATGAAGAATATGAATACATATGTCATTCTAGATATAGAAAGAAAACATGTAAGCCTGAGTTTATGATAGTGGATCTAATATAACTTTTTGTTACATATGCTAGAATATTAAGAAAAAGAAACCATACTGAGAGAGAGACAAGGAAGAAAATCATCCAAGGCAACAGAAAACTGAATATAATTATGAAAATAACTCCTAGCACGTCATGAATCTGAGTTTGAGTTCAGAAATTATGATTCTCCTTAAGATTCTCCATAAGAATTATAACCTTGCTGTTAATGCTGTCTTCTTACTGTGAAACTGAGTGAGACATGCATGTATGTCAATCAGCAGGTTAAGATTTAGGAAATAAATACCATCACCAAACATTCACTCACACCATATAGTAATAATTAATTTCTTGATTATTTCATTCAGTAAATCTCACCAGAGCAGGTTTCCCATTTGCTAAGCTCCCGGAATGCATCAACATTGCATATTTTAGCACCTGCCTCAAATTAATTTTTATGATGCAGCAACATTCTAGAACAAAGTTCAGCAAGTTTTTAATACAGCTTTAAGTGTTAAATATACCTGACCTTCTTCTTCAAGTAGAAAACGTTATGCTGGAGTAGTGAAATTGTGGATCATCTCTGGAATTGCTGGTTTGCCTGCAGAATAAATCTCTTTGCCCTAAAAAATGTACTAAGCCAAATGGTTTGCTTACATCCATTCACTAATGCCAATTCTATAGTACCTTCGTTTTCTCTGTGTTCCATTCTCCTTGTTAAAAGTATTGACAGTGCTGGTAACATTCTTGTTGGGCATTTCAAAGACATGTTCATGCTCTTTATAAAAACCTGGTAAACATCAACATTCTATTGTTTTCAGTTGACAAGACAGCTTGAATAGAATTTTCTTAGCTTAACAAAAAGGAAGGAAATCATAGTAACAATGCTGACTTTTATTTAATTTTCAGATATTTTCCAATTTTGTGAAATTAACAAATGTGGGTAATTTTAGACAAAGTATAGTAAAATTGGCATTATTTTTAGGAGGAAAACACTCTCATAGTAATTGGCCTTACCTCCTATGTAGAGAAACAAGACCTTATATGAAAATGCAACCTTCCCAGGAATTTTCAGAAATCTTGGGTAGGAGTATGGACTACCACAAAGAGAGGGAATGACTAGGAAGGAGTTTGCAAAATAAGTCAATTTTTCAATTTTGAGTGGCTTGGAGATCCCAGCTGACAGTTAGAATGCACTCCTTTCATTTGACTCACCACCTACTATCTGCTGCTTCCATAATAGAAATGTAAAAATGATTTGTACAAAAAAAAAAAAAAAAAAAAAAAAGTTTTGTAATGTTCTCTTCAGTTGGCACTACAGGTAACAAAATCTTTCTCTAGATTAAATGACAAGGAGCTTTCCCTGCCTAGAAGGCCATTCTACAGCTCAGCAGTGTGAATGAACAGCCAATTTATCTTATTTGTATCCCAATATTATTAACTTTTCCCTTGTATTTTCTAAAACCACCCTTTCATAATGATCCTAAGGGGGCAAAGAACTAAAAACTAGTAGTGATTCTCAATACTATTTATCTTCCCACCTGATCATAAGTGAGGTATATAACTTTTGTAAAAAAGTGATTCATTATGCTTTATTCTAAAGATTTGGAATGTCATCCCAGAAGCAGAAGTGCTGAGGGTATATACCCAACTTTCTGAGGCCTATGGAGAAGATTTTGCTTCCTTTTAAAAATCCATCAGATACTGATAATGCCCAACCATCTCTAAAGCTTTCTCCTATAAGTATGAGTATTAATCCTTATTTACCAGACTGAAAATGTGGCTTTGGCCTATGTAATAAAATAAAATTATTTAGACTCCTAATCAAGACTATCACATGGTTTTGACCATTTTTCTCCCTAATCTATTTTCACCCATTACTATTCACTATGAACAAATTGTACTATTCTCCCACTCTTCAACTATTTGTATTAACTGTGTTTCCATTGCGTCAGCTTGCTCAGTATGTCATAAAAAAGTACTAAAAACTTAAAACAATGGGGAATTTATTGTCTCACATTTCTTGAAGATAGAAGTCAGAATTCAAGGTGTTGGCAGGATCATGCTTTCTCTTAAACCTGTAGGGGAAACAATCTGTTCCATGTCTGCCTCTTGGCTTCATGTGGTGGCTTGCAGGCAATCTATGGTGTCCTCTACCTCTTTGGTCATATAGCAATCTCCTCTCTGTCTTTTGGTCTGTGTTCAAGTTTCTTCTCCCTATATAAGTCCATCAGCTATGCTGGATTAAGGGCCCACTATACGTCAGCATAATCTCATTTTAACTAGCCTAATTCCATCTCTAATGGTCCTATTTCCAAATAAGTTGACATTCTGAGTTATGAGGGAGTAGCACTTGTAGTTTAGTAGCAAACTAAAAACTAAACAACTTCCTCTAATATACCTTATAGTGTATGTGCTTGTGACCAATCTTTCAGCTTATCATTTTTAAAAATTATTTTATTTCCCTTTCAATTTTGAAGGATAATTTCACTGGATATAGAATTCCAGAATGATGTTTCCTTTACTCCCTTTAGAGATGGTGTATTGACTTCGGGTTGCTTTGTTTTATGTAAGAAGAAAATAATTATTATCTTTCTTTCCCTAATGTAGTGTCTTCTACATTTGCTTCAAAAAATTTCCATTTATCATTAGTGTTCAACAATTCAAATATGAGGTGTTTAGTTATGGTTCTCTTTATATTTATACTTGAAATCTGTTGATGTTCTTAGTTCTATGGGTTGGTTTTTTCAATAAATCTGGAAAATGTTTGCTAATTATTACTTCAAATATTTTATCTACACCTCCCTCTCTACTCTCCTGCAAATTTGATTACAGATATATTAGATTGCTTGATATTGTCCCATTCCCTCTGTCTCAGATCAGTTTTATCAGGCTTTATAACTGTTGTGCTTTTTTTTTTTGGAGGGTTTCAATTAATAGATAATTAACTTCACATAAATTTTCTTCTGCAATGTCTAATATACTGTGTGTTAAGCCCATCTTAGGAATATTCCTAATGTCATGTATTGTGTTTTTCATTTCTAGAATTTGCATTAAATTATTAAATTATTTTTTCTATCCTTACTTTATTTGTGTTTTCTTTTAAATTTTTGAAAATATTTACAGTAGATATTTTAATGTACTTGTTAATTTCATCACCCCCATCATTTCTGGATCTGCATCTATTGACTAATTTTTCCCTTTCTGGCTTACTTTCCTGCTTCTTTGCACGTCTAGTAATTTTTTATTGAGTGTCAGATATTATGAATTTTATGAATGCTAAGTCACTGAGTAGTTAATCACAATTCCCATATAGGGACATTTGGGACTTTACACTGAAGATTTTTTGGGGGAATTCAGCTCAATCATATTCATTTTTGTCAGAACTCAAATATAGTACATCAAAATACACTTACTAACTTTTATATAAATAATAAATAATTGAATTATAATCTATTTTGTTCTTCCAAGAGAGTATTAAAAATTATGTATATTCATATCCAATTAATACAAATATTTGAAAGGTATTTTAAGGAGAGAACATTAATTTTATTTTTGAAGATGTTGGTAGAATAACACAAAATATACAGGAAAGCATATACCTTTCTAAATACAAATTTGAAGCATTTAATCAAAATTAAAGAAAACTGACTTGTTCTTTTTAACTTTTTAATTTACTTACAGCAAAATTCAGTACTTTCAGTGTACAGTTCTATGAGATTTAGCTAATACAATCAAAATACACAACTTTTCCATCACCCCAAAATGAACCTGTCTCTATTATATAAATACACATAAATATGTCTCTGTATATATAGATAGATAGATATAGAGGTAGTTATGGAGATAAATATAGATATATGTGTGTGTGTGTATATATTATATACGTGTGTATATACACACATTACATACACATACAGACACACACATGCACATATATGTATGTATATATATACAAAATTTTTAGAGAACAGAAGTCTGAAATGCGTCTCACTGGGCTAAAATCAAAGTGTCATTAGGGTTGTGTTCTTTCTGGAAGCTCTAGAGGAAATATGTTTTCTTGCCTTTTCCAGGTTCTGGAGGCCATCTGTATTCCTAGGTTCATGGCCCTATTCTGTCATCTTCGAAGCCAGCAATTTTGGGCTGGATTCTTTGCATGCTGCCATCTCTCTGGTTCTGACTCTTCTGCCTCCCTCTTCCTTCTTTTAAGGAGCTTTATGTTTATGTTATCCCCACCCAGATAATCCAGGATAATTTCCCTACTTTAAGATACTTAATCACAGCTGCAAAATCCCTTTTACCTTATAAGATAGCATATTCATAAATTCTGGGGATTAGGACTTGAATATCTTGGGCATTATTCTGCCTACCACAGCATACTTCACATACTCTGGCTTTATGGAAGTATAATACTTTTGCTTCTTCTTTGACATTTTCCTGGTTAATAATTCTGAGTAATGGCATAGTGCAATTCTGCTGTTTTAAACATATAAATCAAATGCCTACATTGTAGGCTTATCATCTTATTTATAAGACCTATTGGGTGGAGTTTGAGTTCAAAAGGAGATAATTTGACTGAAATCATATTTTAATACATATAATTAGCTCTGCTATAATGGAATGCTAATATATTTATGAAGAATGTAATTGTGTTTCAAAGTCACTTCAAGGAAATGCTATAGTGTAGAAGAAAAAATCTCATACTAGAGTTTGAATACACTGACCATTTGTTACTTCTATCATTAATAGAATTTCTAATGCTGAATTTTTGCTTAGAAACGACATCCTTATTTAACAGCAACATGATTTCTTCTCACTTCATTTTGTCTTATTCTGTGGCAAAATCATGGAACATGGAACCTAGGTCATGTTATTTTAAACATTTCCAAGTTATGTTTGTGTGGTTGATTTCAGGAGGGAAATAAGTCTTTGTGACCCTTGAACCATTTGCACTATTTGAAAAGGGATGGGAATTCTAGAAGTTGTGCTCAAGTTACCTGACCACTTACAGAACTATGTAAATTCACTGAGGTATTTGCTTACTTAAAAAAATAATATTGTGACAGAGTAAGAATGGTTTTATGAGTATGACCCTTAACTCTTGATGTGATTATTTTAGTTATTTGCACCTATTTGCAGGGTTTCTGAAATTGGATTCTTATTCTCATGAATACATTTTCTCTTATTTTAAAATAAGCATTCATTCATATAACACATATTTTAATGGGCATTGTAAATTGGCTATCTGAGGCAGAAAAGAGGTAGAAAAATGAGGTCTAATGCTGGCATGTCACTCTAAGTGTGATGCTGTTTTTTGTCCAAATGGAAGTATTTACCTTTGATTTTTTTTTTTTTTTCTTTTTTTGAAATTTCACCCCTTCCATCAGTTCTTTAACTAGCAACTTGGTTTAAAATACAGGATAAAATATATGAGTATTAGTTCTGGGCAGCTGATTTTGCATAGCATATCTTTGGGAGGCTTTAAGATTGCAATTTCATCTACAGTCAGCATTGCCTGAAAGATCCTTTTAGAAACTTTTCTATGCTTCATGCTTTACACAGAAAAGACTTTTTAAATGATGATGACTCATTTTTCAGAATCTATTGTTTGAGATCAAAATCTTGAGTAATTTAGAGCTCAGGTGTAAACTAATTCCTCTGAGGCATTGGATCATAAAGACTGAACTAACAGTATTATGTTCAAATATACTTCAGATATAAAAAGTTTCTTCTTTTTACTCATAGAAACCTCATGGGATTTCTTATAATATTAAATTTCAAATAATGGAATTGCTTTCCTTTAATTGCGTTAGTTCTATCTAATTATGTAGTTACAGTTATAATCAGTCTAAGCATAGGAATGATGTGAATTGTCTCTATTTCCACCACATATTATGACTTAAGCTATTGAGGATGTCTTATGTACATGTAATTCCATTTATGATTTGATTACTTAAGTAATTGAAATGTGACAGAAACTGATAACTCTTGCTTTCCCAACTTGTAACATCAATTTTTCCACCATGCTATGCTTTCAAAAATTTATCTGTACAAGTTACAAATGCAGTTTGAATTGCTTAACTATGCCATAAATAGGGGATATTTAATCACTTTTATAAGGAATTGTAAACTTCTCTGTCTCCTCTTTGCCACCTAAGACTAATATTAATGACTTTTTCTGTTGCACAATGAAATTAACCAAACTGTTTGAGTTATTTTCTGAAGTAGTTTATTGTTTAGTAATTGCTTTAATAGCACACAAAGTAGAAAATAAAGTTTGAAATACAGATAACAAAGTATTTGTTTTTTAGTGTCCCTCTTTGGGCTATATAAATAAAAATGTTTTCATACAGGAAAAATGAAAGCAAAACATAATAAAGAGAAAGAATTGAAGTAGTTCATCATAAATACAGTAATGACTTTTAATTAGGTCAAATGTCAAGAACTCATTAATCTCTGATTTTACTATTGAAATTTTGGGACAAGCAATGTCAAATATTGAATATCTGCATTGTGCCAGGTACTGTGCTATTCCATTTACATTCACTGCTTCATTTAATATTCGAGTCAAAACTACAAAACAAGTGTACCTATTTTTCAAGTACTGAGAGAGATTCATAGAGGTTTAGTAACTTTTCCAAGATAACAAAACTAGCATGTGTCTGTGTGAGAATTCTGAAAGCAATTATCTGTGACTTCAAAGCTCATTTTCTTTCCAATACAGCACAGAGTAGAGGCAATAACTTATGAGACACATTGCTCTTAATTAGATTTTTGTTTTTAACTGTATCTCTACTTTGCTTGGATGAAAGGTCTATGAAAGCATAACCAAGCCTGTCTTGACTGCTATTTTATATCTGGTTCTTAGTATAGTGCCTGGCACATCTAACATGCAATAAATATTTGTTGATGTTATAAATGAAAATAGACGCATTAATGTTATTTTAATTTAAAAGATTAGCCTCAAAAGCTTTTAGATAACTCAATGATTCTGCTCTGATTTTGGGGGTGGGGAGAGACTATGTACATACTGCTAAAATTGAAAACCTACATTTTATACTCAATGATTAATCAAGCTACATTTAAGTTTGTAGGCTATCTCTGTATGCATCACAGGGCTCTCTCTTGAATCATTTCCTGTCATTACTATGCTCATTGACAACTTTCTTTATTCTACCTTCTAAGTCTACATTGTTGGCAAACCTCGGACTGAACACTGTACCCATTCTTAAACAGCCATCTGCATGTGCCCAGGAAAAATAGCAAAGAACAGAAAAAACCCTGTCAAGCTCTTATCCTTTGCCAATTTCTTCACTCAACTTTGCTGTGTACTATGAGTGCTAATATAAAGTGGGTATTCTTATAGCTTCACTTCTCTTCAATGGTTTTTATTTTAAATAAGCAGGAATAACAGAGACACAGAAAAGTGAAAGAAGCTAGAAGTGTCATTAAAAACACTGGAATAATATATATTATTATATCGTGTGTGATGGCAAAAGAATACTTGTTATATATATTAAATTCACTTGTTATATAATTAAATTCACTCAAACTTAAATTTTGTTATGAATACTTAAAAATATTTAGAAATATAATCAAAAATGATTATAATAGTTTAAATTCAGAGAATTTGACAAATGAAAACTCTAAAATAAGGAAAATTTGCAAAGCAGCTACTTAAATGATTGTTCTATTAAAACACTTCACATTTAAGCAAAATGGTACAAATTTAGAGCAAAAACAATATTTTAATTTATTTATATCTTTTTAATAAATAACTTTTTAAATGTAATTAATATACAAATGTTTATTAAGACATTCTTACAAGTATGTAGATTTTTTTCTGTTACATTTTTAAAGAAAAATGTATTTTGAAAGAGGTGATTGTTCTAGCAGTGTCTTTTTATTTGGGTTTTCTGGATATATGTATTGAACATATATTTTCTTAGAATTACATACTTTAAAAGCTGGAAGAGTCTTTGTTGCTGATGCTTCATTGGTCTTCTTGGAGATTAAGATTCTTCAGGATCACTTCAGGGGATGCTGAAGGTGGTGAGGCAGAGGCCAAGCAGAGAAGTGTCTATCACTTTATGTGTTTGGATTATAAATAAGATTTTGTCTTTTTAAAGGAGTCTTGTGTTAAGAAAAGTTTTGAGAACCATTTTTCTAGCATGGCTTCCTCAGCACTAGAACGAAGACTTGTGGAATGCTTAAGTAAATACTCTGTTAGATTACAAAAAACTTGTGCTGTGCCCTATTGTTTATATTGTAGAAATATTATAATTACTTACATATTGTGGAGCACACATTTTCTGCAGAAATTCTTAACAGTTTTCTCTAGTTTCTAATTTGTTCAATGACATCTGAAATCTGTACATCTTTGAATCTGACTATTCATTTCAACTTACTTTTTTTCATCTTAAGCTTAGCACAATGCCTGGCATGTAATATGATTCAATAAATGTTTGTTAAAAGAATGAATAGTTGCAGGAATGTTTTCTACCAAACATGAAACCGTCTGAAATCTTTGGTCAGAAAATGCTTATTCCCTGGCCATGTGTTTGTTTTGTTTTGTGTTTTGCTTTGCTTGTTTGTTCTCCATTAAAGGAGAAGAAAGATGATCTTACTTTTCTCAAGGAAAGAGTAGCATGATAAACACCTATGGGCTATCTTTCTATCACTTCATTCACTCATCCCTTTAGGATGCAAAATGATTTATCTGATTTCTGAGTTTCACATCCATTGGTTACCTTTTCAAAGTCACAGTTGCTATCAACTCATTCTCATTCTCTTGCCCTCTCAACTTCCACTTGTAATCTCCTTTAATTAAAACTTCCAGGTTGTGAGGAGGAAGAGTACCTACTGAAGTGCATTATGCCATTCTCTGGCCTCTCCTGAGTAAATCAGGGTTATGTGGGTCTGGATATCTCAGTGCCAGGAGGGGTAGAAGATCCTATCATACCCTCTAATCCAGCTCTCCAAGTGAAAGAACTGATACTGTGCCTTAAATCTTATTTGAATTTGTTTCTGTTATCTGATCCTGGGAAACAAGATGATTAATTAGCATCCTCAAACCACAGATACAATTTCAATAGTAGGTCACATTTATTTAATGCATAATATTTTTCAGATTTGTCTAAGCACTTTCCATGAATTTATACATTCAGTCTTGACAACAGCCATGGGAATTTTGTAGGATCATTTTCCTGTTTAACAGATGAGAAAACTAAGGCAAAAAGAGGGCAATTAACTTTCATAAGGGGACAGGGCTAGTAAGTGACGGAACAAAGGCTCGTATCCAAACATTCTAGATTCAGAGCCAGCATTCCTAGACACCATGTTATATTGCTTCTCTGACATTATCTGACATTATCCACACATGTACAGTTTACTAGAAGTATGTTGGATTAGAAATAAGAAGACCTGGTTCCCCTGAATCCACTATGATCTTGAAGTTTCATCGCCTTTTTTGAAACTACACTTTTCCAAAGATTGAAGGAAGCTGCTGGTTTTAATAGGAAGAAAATGATTATTTTGGCTTGGGATATATTTAATGTAATGGAATAATGTAAGAATTCAAAGAACTGCAAATTGGAGTCATGGACTAGAATTCTTTTTTTGAAATAGGTTTTTTGGAGTTATTGTTCTAAAATGAAAATAGGTCAATATCAGGAGCTGAGCTGAGTTTCTAGGTGCTCAGGTGGTGGATGAAAACAAGTCATTGAACTCAGACAAATATCTTAGCCACTTACTTAGCCACAATTAAGCCTTTATCCACTTACTGCAGTAGCGTAAGCAGGAAGCCAGAAAGAAGATGCACGCTCCTCCAGTATTCTATTTTCCCCCACAGAATAGCACTGGGTAGTGTCAAATGCATCAGCACAAAGGGGGATGGGAGGTGGGGAGGAATAGCACAGAATAAAAGGTTTCTGCAGTTTTATAGACCTGGGAGGGGAGAAGGGGAAGGACTAGGAGTGGAAAAGTACTAGAGTACTGAGTTAGAATGGAGAAAAGTATCTTCAAGTCTGCCCATATTGAGGTCTATAAATGGAGGCACTTGGGCTAGGAATGCATGGCTTGAGGAGTGGGTGGTGGTGGGGCTGAGTCCTTGACTGCAGCTCCATTCAGAGTCTGCAACGCACTAGCTGTGCACTAAGTCTGGTTCGGGCAGGACAGATTTCCCCTTTGAGGCCTGCCAGGTAAGCCTCTATATTGCCTATGATCAGGCCTAGAATATCACCCACAGGATTTTTGGTCAGTAGCTGGACTCTGCAGTAAAAGCCTCTGCTGTTTTCAGAATTTTACAACTTGTAAGTTTTTGTTTGTTTGTTTTTTCTTTTTGTCATCCAATTTCTCAAGTGTTGCCTAAAATGGCCTATTTTACTATTTCTATTTTGTAGAATTTAGAAACCAAGTTCATAAAGCCTAAATAAGCTCACAAGTTTGAGTGAATTTACACTAATTAGTGTGATGAAAAGAAAATGGTCCAAAAAGCTTGGGTGATACTACCTTTTATAGGAAAAGTCATTTATTATTCTGATAAGGGAAAATACTTCAATATACATTTCCTTTCTTCTCATCATGAATTTAGCTTTTAAATTTGCTTTTTTCATATTAGGGAAAAATGCATTTGAGTACACCTACCATAACAAACTATCAGATTCTAGTAAACTCTTTATTTTAACAATATTTTATTAATGGTGACACCTAAAATTTGTTTTTGGTTTATCTGTGTGACAGGCTGTGTGCTTATTGGTTGGCATGAGTCATGACACTTCACATTTACACTTCAAGTACACAAACTTTATAAAGCAATTTCCCCGCTGGTGTGGCAAAGGCAGAATTACCTAAAGGCAATGAACATGAACTCTGGAGCCAAATTCTGTGGATTAGAATCTCTGCTCTGTTACTTTTGGGTGATCATGTTTGGGCGAACTTGGGCAATTCACATCACCTCTCTGGGCTCAGTTTCCTCATCTATGAGGCAAATAATATATGAATTAAATTACAGGTTGTTTTGAATATTTGAACTGTACCTGGCAAAGAGAATCCATCAGTGAATGTAAGAAGCAAATGTCATTTTAGATATGGGGAAACTGAGGTTTAGGGAACATGAGTTGCCTAAGAGGATACAGCTAGCTATTGCAATTAATCCATATGTGTAAAATTTCCTATGATAAAGCTCTCTCTGACCTTCTACATCTTGTTATCTAGCTCACTTATGTACTACCTTTCATTCCTATCTAATAGTGGCTGGGGTCCCTGTGTTTTTCTATCATTCATTTTCTCTCTGTGGTGCATTACTAGCTTCTCCTACAGGCTGCTGGATTCCTTGTCTTTATTCGACAAGCCATGGATAACCACCTCCACAATGACGATAGCATTGAGTGATTCCTGTGGGCAATGTCACGTACTAAGTATTTCCTATATTTTTATCTCATTGAATCTTAAAAATAACACTATAGGCTTGATATTAACATTATACCCATTGTAAAGGTGTAGAATCTGAGGAACAAAGTGTCCAGTAACTGGCCTTAGGTCAGACAGCTTCTAAATTCCTGCTGGGAATTGAACTCAGATTTTCTGGCTCCTGAGACAAATATCTTAGCCACTGTATTGTACTGCTATAAGATAAGCTACTTGAAAGCACTAATCCATAGCAAAGTTTTAGGAGAAGTTGTCAGTCTGTAATACTTGCTCAATTTTGGATTGCTTGTTTGGTTTCAAACAATTTATTTAATATTGTCATCAATGTCAAATTAGAGAGCATGCTGTTAAGAAGCAAAGAGCATCAGCATTCCTTAGACGTGCCTAAGAGCACACCATAAACAATTATGCTAAATCTGCACAAGTACCAAAAAAATAACCTGGCTAATTGGAAACAGGAAGCAAAGAGGTAATATAGAATAATGGGTTTGGAGAAAGTTAGAAAAATGCTTTCCCAGGAATTAATGTGAATTTTGGTTAGATTTAATGGGTTGATACAGTATTCAGCAAAATACTCCTTACCTGCTCTTTAGTATTGCAAATTATTAGTTTTCTTTGCTGATGCTTCTAATTTAGTTAATTGTTTTTTCATCTTTCTAGAGAATAATTCTTTGGGAGAGCAATGACAATTAAAATACCTGGTTTCTAGTCTTTCCTGGCTCCGATATTTTCCGGCATTTGGCCTTGGACCAAATTATACATTCCCTGGGTCATTATTATACTTTGTCTCTATTATAAGGGGATTGGAAATAATTTCTAACATACCTTCTATATCTGGCATTATGTGACTATAGAATTCTTTGGAAGGGACAATTTTTATGGATGTATATAGAGAGAGATCATCTTTTGTTTTGCCCTCTGGTAGCATGTTGATTTCTCCCTGGTGGCCACCTCTGGATCTTTATTTACTTCCAGTAAATCCAGGAATAGGCTATGGCTCAGCCTTGGGCCATTTTGGCATTATGTTACCTGACCACACTGCTTGAAAAAGATCATGTTGGAATTAATAAGATTCTTTTTATTATTATTTTTTTTATTTGATAAGGACTGGAATGGCAGCAGCAATGGCAAAGATTAGGAGACATTGCTGGCTATAGGGAATTGGATGTTGCATTTGCCATGTAATTAAAATTGTATCTCTCCAACAATTTAGCCAGCTCAACTGCCAAGTATTGTCTAGATTACTGTACACCCCACAGGTAAGGAAATCCAAAACTGAAGTAGCTCTAACAAAGCTACTTCATCAATGTTGAATGTTAGAAAACAGAAGGTTAGTAAATAGTAACAATAAGAAGTAATATTTTTCAACACTTATGATGTGCTAGGCAATGTTCTGAATATTATTTTATTAAAAAACACTTTTTGGGGAAGGTACCATTACAATTATTTCCATAATACAATAATGAAACAGAGAAACAGAGAGTATTCTTGCCCAGATTATCTCAAACCAAATTCAATGGTTTTCCCAGTATTTCAAAATGGGTTAAGTAATTGAAGGGTTGCATATTATTTTAAAACTCTGATATTATATCAAAATTTTGCCTTCAACCAGGATGACTTGAGGCTCAACCTTACAATGTAGGTCTAAATAGACTTGAATCTGTCCTGCTTCAGCTCAGTCAAATAAAGCTACCTCATCACGTGTTGTAAAAGACAAAATAAATATGATATATAATATTACCACATAAATTGATTCATAAATAAAGTTAATTAAATAGAACTAAGAATTTCTGATTGAATTCAAAACTTGTCAGGCACTAGATTTTCCACTGGGACAGGCTATAGTAGGATAGAGACAAGTAACTAAGTGATCTCAGTATGTGTTATAATATGACATGAGAGAAGCAGAACAACATTCTACAGAGATATGTGGTGGTTTGAAACTGGAGGTATCCAGAAAAGTATGTTCTTAAAGTTAACCCATTCCTGTGAGTGTGGACTCATTATAAATAGGATGTTTTGTTGAGACTACTTTAGTTAAGGTGTGACTCTCCTCATTCAGGGTGGATATTAATTCTCTTACTGGAGTCCTTTATAAATGAGATGAAGAGAGAGAGGGGGAGAGACAGAGACAGAGAGACAGAGAGAGAGACAGAGAGAGAGAGAGAGAACACCATGGAAGCAAGAAGCTGAAAACAATAAAACCCAGAAAAGAAGGGAGAGACCAGGAGAGGCCACCATGTACCTTGTAATGTGACAGAGGAGTCCAGGATTGCTTGCAGCCAGTCTTCAGTAAGAAAGCATCATCTTGATAATGCCTTGATTTGGACATTTTCTCAGCTGCAAAACTGTAATTTATAAGCTAATAAGTACCCATTGTTAAAAGCCACCCCATTTCTGGCAGCCTAGCAAACTAAAACACAGTACTATCGTTACAAGACTGTAAGTACCTGATACTATGGAAACGCACAGGAAGAGCACTTAATTCAGGCAGGGAAGTGAACACTTTACAGAAGCAATGTCAAGATGATACCTGAAGGATGAGAATGCATTAGTTACATAAATGATATGGAAGACAGGGAATTGTAAAAAAGCCTCCACAAAAGACTCAAGAGGGGAGAGATATGCATGTTAAAAGAATAAAGTACAGTTTGTTTAGGTTGGAGTGTAAAGTTGGAGGCTGAAATAGTTTGAGGTGAAGCTGAAGATGTGATTGAGAAATTGTTCATCCTTTGACAAAGGTTTATTGATGACTGAGATTCCAGGCATTATTCCAGGTCCTAACAAGGTAATTACATAGACATTAGTAATAAATCTCTCACCTTGTTCCATCATCCTGAGTTTCTGTTGTGGGAGTCTGCACAATCTGGGTCTTTATCTCATCTTTGCCATGCTCCCTTAGGCTAGAGTCCTTTTCCAGAATCTTTGACGTCTGGATGAGACCTTAGTATCCATCGCTCTACTTCCTAGTTACTGTGATTTCCAAGGATTATATTTCATTCTCTTTACACCTTCCATGCAAGACTCTCCTTGCTTAGCAGGCAATACTATTTTTCAGTAGCTATAGTCAGCTTTTCCTGCCTCTTGGGCTGCCACAAAGTCCAATGTAGATTTATCTGTTCTTTCCTCCTTTTTCCTTCTTTGCTTTTTGCCAGTCTTTTACAAACCCTGATTGAATATTTACTTTTATTCTTGTAAGATCTATGCTATGTATTGATTATTCACTGACACATTTTTTAAAGTTTAATTTTATTGAGATTATTCATATAACATACAATTATGCAAAGATCCAAAGTGCACAATCAGATGCCAGTGATACAATCATACAGCTGTGTATCCATCACCGCAATTACTTTTTTTTCAATTTTTAGAACATTTTCATTACTCCAGAAAAGAAATAAAGACAAAAAAAGAAAACTCAAATCCTCCCATACCCCTAACCACCTCCCCTCCATTATTGACTCATAGTATTGGTATAGTACCTTTGTTACTGTTGATGAAAGAATGTTAAAATACTAATTATAGTACATAGTTTGCAATAGGCATATATTTTCCTTATATATCCCTCTATTATAACTTCTAGTTATAGTGTCATACATTTGTTCTAGTTCATGAAAAAGTTTTCTAATATTTGTACAGTTAATCACAGAGATTGTTCAACACAAGATTCCCATCTTTAAACCTCCAACTTCCCTTCTGGTGATATATGTGACTCTAAGCCTACCCTTTCCAACACATTCACATACCATTCAGCACTGTCAGTTATTCTCACAATAATATGCTGCTGTCATCTCTGTCCATTTCCATACACTTAGGTTCAACCTAGTTGAACATTCTGCTCATAATAAGCAACCACTTCCCATTCTTTAGCCTCATTCTATATTCTGGTAACTTATATTTTATGTCTATGTGTTTGCATATTATAATTAGTTCATATCAGTGAGACCATACAATATTTGCCCTCATGTGTCTGACCTATTTCACTCAATATAGTGCCCTCAAGGTTTCTTTATCAACCATTTTTTTTAAGACCATTTTGTTCACCCACCATACTTTCCATCCTAAGTAAATAATTGATGGTTCCCTGTATAGTCACATATTTATTTGAAGGACAATTTTGCCAGATATAGGATTCTTGGTTGGCAGTTTTTCTCTTTCAGTATCTTAAATATATCACACAATTTCCTTCTTGTCTCCATGTTATCTATTGAGAAATCAGCACATAGTCTTATCAAGCTTTCTTTTTTTACGTGATGGATTGCTTTTCTCTTGCTGCTTTCAGGATTCTCTCTTTGTCTTTGATGTTTGATAATCTGATTATCAAGTGTCTCATGGCATAGGTCTATTCATATCTATTCTGTTTGGGGTATGCTGTGCTTCTTGGGTATGTAATTTTATGTCTTTCATAAGAGATGTGAAATTTTCATTGATTTTTCCTCTATTATTCCTTCTCTTCTCCTTCTGGGACACCCATGACACATACATTCATGTGTCTTATGTTGACATTCAATACCCTTAGATGTTGCTCATATTTTTCAATTCTTTTCCCTATCTGTTCTTTCGTGTGTAGGATTTCAGGTGTCTTGTTCTCCAGTTCCTGAGTGTTTTCTTCTGCCTCTTGAGATCTGCTGTTGTATATTTCATTGTGTTTTTTTGTCTCTTGTGTTGTGCCTTTCATTTGCATAGATTCTGCCATTGGCTTTTCAAACTTTTGATTTCTACCTTATGTTCACCCAGTGTTTTCTTTATAGCGTTCATCTCTTTTGTTATATCTTCCCTGAACTTGTTGATTTTGCTTTAGATTTGATTTAGCATATTTCTTTGAAAATCTTTAATACATTATTTCATTAAAGTGAAACAATATCTCAACTGTATCTTGATTGAAGTGTAAGTTTGTTCCTTTGGGCCATATCTTCATTTTTCCTAGTATAGATTTTAGTTTTCTGTTGTCTAGACATCTGGTTTCCTTGGTTACCCCAGTCAGATTTTCCCAGACCGAAACGGGTTCAGGTCTCAGAATGTGGCTACATTCAGGGTAATTCTTATAAGAATGACAGACTTTCCTGTGAGGTTTCCAGTCACTGTGTTTTTCCTAACCTGCACAGTAGGTGGTGCCTGTTACCCTGTCACTCCTGGCTGGTATAAGGAGATGTGGTCCCTTCAGTTTGCATTTTGGCAGTTTTCCCCAAGGTTCTGGGGTCTGGCTATGTAGGGAAAGCTGAACCCCACCTCCTTACTCTTAAGGAAGATATGCTACTTAGGGAGTTATCATTTGCATTTGAATTGACTCTCTGACCCTGTTATCTCCACTGCTGTCTAGGTCAGAGCACTGGGAACTGAAAATGGCTGAGGCTCTCTCCACTGAAAATGTCTGCAGCTTTCTCCTCTGAGCCCCTCATTTTGAGAGAGAGAAAAAGGGACAGAAAGCCCCCTTTTAGAGCCAGTACACAGTCCCCCAGTTTCACTCATCAGCCAGAAATAACACCCAGTCTTCTGGGCTCCCACTCCCAGTACAGATGAGTCTTCTGGTTCTTTAAGGTCAGTCATCACTAAAGGCCGCTCTCTGCTTATTGGGGTTTGTAGCTTGTATTCAGCAGTCCACATTTGTTTATTAAAACTCCAGGTGGAGATTGGTTGATCTATATTCACTTGCTGGGAGAGTGCTGCTCTCTACCACAGCAAGGTTTTGCAGCTAAGCCTGCCATGGGGGGAGGGGCTCCTGGTCCAGTTCTGCAGTTTTTACTTACAGATTTTCTGCTGAGATCTCAGGCATTCCTCCCAATCCAAGTTGATGTACAATGTGTGGACAGTCACAGTTATCCTCCAGCAGTTATTACAAATTATTTACTATATGTTCCTGGTTGTTTGTTAGTTGTTCCAGGGGACTAACTAAATTCCACTCTTCTCTATGCTGCCATCTTGCCATCTTCCCATTGACGCATTTTTGCAACAAATGTTAGTTCACTTTCCAGATAATTTCTAGGTACTGGGAAATGACGCCAAGAAATTCCCAGGCATATAACCTGGTCATTGAAGAAAATATTTAGTTCAGATAATATAATATGTCTTAGAGTATATCAGGCAGGTAAACATAAAATAGAATGGGTGTTGAGTGGGGGAAGTGCAGGCTAAATTTTAAAAGGATAGGCAGAGAAGGCCTCTCTGAGAAGGTGTTACTAGAGCAAAGATGTTTGTTTTCTCAAACATGAAATAATGTGGTTCTTCCCTCTCTATCTAATAACATAATCACTCCACTAATTAACCATGTTACTTTAAACCAGAAGTAGGAAGAAGATATATTGAGTCACGGATTTGCCAAAAGGCCTAATTAATGGAGGAAAATGAGAGGCATATTGTGTCTTAAGAATGAATGTTGAGAGGAGAAATTAAGATGGTGGCTAAGTGAGACAGGGCAAAAAAACACCTCTGTGAAAAACACTAGCTAAAAACCAGAAAGTGACCCAGAATACTGGTTACAGTGATGTGCCAGCTGGACAAGGTCTCCTAGTTCCAGAGGGGCCGTATACTTGGTGAAACCAGGAGTCTGCATTCTGAAACGAGTGAGTAAGCTGGCTGGAAGACCCACAGCCACGCGGCGGTCTGGGGAAGCCAGGGTTTGGCATTTGGAGACCGGCTGGCTCTTTAAAAAAAAAAAAAAGAGAAAAACCCAGGAGCAGCTGCAGCTGCAATAGTGGGAATCATGCAGTAAAACACAGCAAGAGGGGGCTGGGCTGGCCTCTCAGTGTCTGGCCGGGAAGATAGCCCACTGAAGACACCCTTGGGGCCAGGGGAATGGAGGGGATAGCCAGAAGCAGAAAGAAACCCCACAGCTAGCAGCTGGCTCTCTGGAGGGCTGGATAAACTCCGGCCCGGGGCTGTGCCCACAGCCCAGAGCCCCACCAGTTGTCCCGGAGCTGGGAAGGAGGAACTGCGTCAGGAGGAGGGAGGGAGTTGAGATGCCCCGTTTGGCCATTTTTGCTTCAGGATAAGAGTGCACCGCTGCACAGCCTGGTGGCCCGGGGCTTCCCTTGAGGGATGACGCGCACTGGCGATGTAGCATGGCATTCCCTCAGCTGAGCTCCTGGAGGACCGCAGCTGGGAGGGGGGACCCACTCGGAGAACCGAGGGATGCTACGCCAAGTCCGGTGGTTTGTGGGTCAGCGAGAGAGAGGGTCTGGGGCAAAATGAAGGCTTAGACTCTTGCGCCAGCCTTGAATCTCCAGGAACCTGGGGAATTTGAATATTAAAACTGCCCTTCTTCCCTGGCCACCTGTACAAATGCCCCACATTCAGGGCGGACGGCTCTAGCAACACTCCCAAACTGAGGTCTCCAACTGAACCCCACAAGAATCATTTCCCCACACACCATGGGGGCAAGGTTGAGAACTGACTTGAGGGATATAGGTGACTCACAGATGCCATCTGCTGGTTAGTTAGAGAAAGTGTACATCACCAAACTGTGGTTCTGAAAAATTAGATTGATATCCTTTCTTTTTTTACAACTTGAAAGAACCCTATTAAGCAAAACAAATGCCAAGAGGCCAAAAACAACAGAAAATCTTAATGCATATGATAAATCCAGAAGATATGGAGAAGCCAACTCCAAATACACAAATCAAGGTATCGGATTAACACAGTACCTCACACAATTAATCAAAGAACTACAATTGAGGAACAAAAACATGGCAAAGGATTTAAAGGACATCAAGAAGACCATGGCCCAGGATATAAGTGACATAAAGAAGACCCTAGAAGAGCATAAAGAAGACATTGCAAGTGTAAATAAAAAAAATAGAAGATCTTATGGAAATAAAAGAAACTGTTGGCCAAATTTAAAAGACTCTGGATATTCGCAATACAAGACTAGAGGAAGCTGAAAAACATCTCAGTGTCCTAGAAGTCCACAGAACAGAAAATGAAAGAACAAAAGAAAGAATGGAGAAAAAAATCAAAAAAATCAAAAAGGATCTCAGGGATATGGTAGACAAAATAAAACATCCAAACTTAAGACTTATTGGTGTCCCAGAAGGGTAAGAGAAGGGTAAAGTTCTAGAAAGAGTATTCAAAGAAATTGTTGGGGAAAACTTCCCCAAGCTTCTATACAACATAAATACACAAAGCATAAATGCCCAGCAAACTCCAAATAGAATAAATCCAAATAAACCTACTCTGAGACATACTCTGATCAGACTGTCAAATACTGAAGAGAAGGAGCAAGTTCTGAAAGCAGCAAGAGAAAAGCAATTCACTATATACAAAGGAAGCAACATAAGACTAAGTAGTGACTACTCAGCGGCCACCATAGAGGCAAGAAGGCAGTGGCATGACATATTTAAAATCCTGAGAGAGAAAGATTTCCAACCAAGAATACTTTATCCAGCAAAACTCTCCTTCAAATTTGACGGAGAGCTTAAATTTTTCACAAACAAATGCTGAGAGACTTTGCCAATAAAAGACTTGCCCTACTTCAGATTCTAAAGGGAGCCCTACCAACAGAGAAATAAAGAAAGGAGAAAGAGGTATAGAGAATTTTAACAGACATATATAGAACCTTACATCCCAAATCACCAGGACACTAATTTTTCTCTAGTGATCACAGATCTTTCTCCAGAGGGACTATAAGCTGGGACATAAAACAAGCCTCAAAAAATTAAAAAAGAAAAATGAATATACTCAAAGCACATTCTCCAACCACAATGAAATACAAATAGAAGTCAATAATTTTTGAACTGTAGCTCCACTATTTACTTCCTGCATGACATAAAATACACAAATTCTAATGACAAATCAGTGGTTTTGAACTCAATGTAAAATATGTAATTTTAGACAACTATATAAAGGTGGGGGAATGAAGGAGTATTGGAACATAGTTTATGTGTCCTATTGAAGTGAAGGTGGTATCAAAGAAAAACAAGATTGATATGGATTTAAGAGGTTAATTTTAAGCCTCACAGTAAACACAAAGAAATTATCAGAGAATATAACTATAGAGATGAAAAGTAGAGTTTGGGTTAAGAGAAATGGGGGAAGGGGCAATGGAGAGTTAAGAAATGAGTGTAGGGTTGCTGTTTGAGGTGAAGGGAAATTTCTAGTAATGGATGGTGGGAAAGAGCATTACAACATTCTAAATGTGATTAATCCCACTAATGGTAGGCTAGGGAGGGGGTGGAATGGGAAGATTTAGGCTGTATATATGTTTCCACAACTGAAAAAAAAAAAAAGTCTAACTAGATGACAATTGAATGCTAAGGATGAACTTGGATGGGATTGGAGGATAGAGGACAGGTGGCTCAAAGGGACACAGTTGAGACATAAGGAAAAGGAAATATAGAATGTAAGCTTTGTATCATTGTTGAATTTCTTGTACTTCTTAGCTGCGCTAATGGAATTGCATAAAAGAATGTTCTTGTTCATGGGAAGTGTATACGTCAATTATAGTGTATGTTCAAGGACATGTGCAGCTAACTCTCATATGTTCAGAAGACAGAGCAATAGATGATGGATGATAGGGAGGGAGGGAGGGATGGAAAGAAACAGCGATGTGACAGCATGTTGAAGTTGGTGGATTGAGCTATCGGGGGAGGGGGGTCAGGGTAAGATGGAATTCTGTGTATGGGGTTAGTATCGTTTTTGCAACTGTTCCTATAACTTTGAATTTATTTCAAAATAAAAAAAAAAGAATGAATGTTGAGTGAAACAGAATAAATAGAAATACAAAATGAAAATTTAAGTTGGGGTCAGAATGTGAAAGCCTGTTCACCAAATTAAATAGTTTGGATTTCATTCTATGTAGTGGTTTCAAGCTGTATGTACCCCAGAAAGAAATGTTGCTAAATTTAATCCTTTCCTGTAGATGTGACCATTGTAGGTGGGACTTTGATGAGGTTGCTTTAGTTAAGATGTGGCCCAGCCAATCAAGATGAGTCTTAATAATATTACTGAGGTTCTCTATAAGCAAAGTGAATTTCAGAGAGAAAGAAAGAAAGTCAAAGGAAGAAAGAAGCTGAACGTCAATGGAACCCAGAAGAGAAGAGAGAAGCCAGGAGATGCTGCCATGTGCCTCCCCATATGGCAAAGATAAGAACAAAAAGCCATGAGCTGCCATCCCCAGAGTACCACAGCATTTCCTTGATGATGTCTTGATTTAGACTTTTTTCCACCTTAAACTGTGAGTGAATAAATTACCATTGTACAGCATGACCCATTTCATGTTTTTTTCTTAAGCAACCTAGGAAATTAAAATAGATTTTGGTACTGGGAGTGGGATGCTGCTATTGTAATTGCCAAAATTGTGGAAATGGCTTTGGAATTGGGTAGTGGTTAGAGGCTGGAAGAATTGTGAGGTCCTTGATAGTGAAGCCTAGATTTTTTTAAGAGAATGTAGGTAAAAATATGGAAGATCAAGTTACTTCCAGTGAGGCCTTAGAAGGAAATGATGAATGTGTTATTAGAAACTGTAAGAAAGGGAATCTTTGTATGAAAAGGGCAGTGAGTTTAGTGACATTGAGTTCTGATGTTGGCCCAAGGCAGAAATTGAGAGTGATAATCTTGGACATTTAGCTGAGGAGATTTCCAAGCTAAGTGTGGAAAGTGCAGCCTGGTTTTTCCCTGATGCTTATGGTAAAATGCAAGAGTATAGGGATAAGCTGAGATCTGAATACCTGGGCACAAAGAAACAAGAAATTGACGGTTTGGAAAATTCTGAACTTCTGGAAATTGAGTTCCCAGACAATAGTGCCCCATGTAAGGATTTAACTGAACATGAGACCAGTGAACGATTTCCATGCAAGACACAATTGGAAATGAAATTATCCAGGAAGGATCTACAGAAATTTCTTTTGTCTGGTGGTTTGGATCCTGTGCTGGTTTGGACATATTATGTCCCCCCAAAATGCCATTATCTTTGATGCAGTCTTGTGTGAGCAGGAAAATTGGTGTTGATTGGGTTGGAGACTTTTGATTGGATGTTTCCATGGAGATGTGATCACTCAACTGCGGGTGAGATCTTTAATTGGATAATTTCCATGGAGGTGTGGCCTTGCCCATTCAGCATGGACCTTGATTAGTTTATTGGAGCACTGTATAAGCTCAGACAGAAGGAGCAAGCTTGCTATAGCCAAGAGGGACACTTTGTAGAACACACAGGAACTGAGATAGGAGCTGCAGTTTACAGAGATATTTTGAAGATGGCCTTTAAAAGCAGATGTTTGCTCTAGAGAAGCTAAGAGAGGACAAATGCCCCAAGAACAACCAAGTGACATTTTTGAAGAACTGCAGCCTGCAGAGGAATGTCCTGGGAGAAATCCATTTTGAAACCAGAACTCTGGAGCAGATGCCAACCACATGCCTTCACAGCTAACAGGTTTTCCAGACACCACTGGCCATCCTCCAGTGAAGGTACAGTGAAGGTACCTGATTGCTGATGTGTTACCTTGGACACTTTATGGCTGTAAGACTATAATTTTGTAACCAAATAAACTCTCTTTTGTAAAAGCCAATTCATTTCTAGTGTTTTGCATCCCAGAAGCATTAGCAAACTAGAACAGACCCCTGTGAACTACCAGCAAAACTGACAAGTTTTTTGCATAATTTGTGTGAATGGAACCACTGGCAGCCTGAATGTAAAGGGACAGAGAAGGGCAAATTGACAGAAGAGCTGTTTCAAGAGCAGAACCATGGAAGTTGAGTCTGGACTGAAAATATTTCCTTGGGTCAAGAGAGCAGCCCCACCCCTGTGTGTGGAAAATGTAAGTCTGTTCAAGCACTTGGAAAGGTGGAAGGGTGGGCCTTCTCCCATGTTGTTCATGAAAAGTGCTGGTGCTTGTCACTCCATTGAACATTGGAAACAGATAACTGGTTTTCTAGGTTTCAAAGGTCCACAGACAGAGAGAACTTTTGCCTCCGTACAGACACAGGTGCCCCACAGACACTCAACTGATTTTGATGAGTCTTTGTACTTAGCATTGTTTTTGAAATGACTTAAGGCTTTTGGGATGTTGTTATGGAAGGAATGTAGTTTGCATGCAGAAATAATATGTCTTTTGGGGGTCCAGAGGGAGGAGTATGGTGGTTTGAAGCTGTATGTACCCCAGGAAAAAAATATTTTCTTAAATCTAATTCTTTCCTCTGGGTGTGAACCATTGTGATTAGGGCATTTTGATGAGGTTACTTCAGTTAAGGTGTGGCCCAGACTAATCAGGATGAGTCTTATCCCTATTACTAAAGTCCTTCATAAGCAGAATGAAATTCAGACAGAGAGAAATCTAAGGAATCAAGAAGCTGAAATTCAGTGGAACTCAGGAGAAAATGGAGAGGCCATCATGTTTCTTGCCATGTGAAAATCTAAGGACCAATGACCACCAGCAGCCAGCCCCGGAACACCACAGGTCATGGAAGAAAGCATTACCTTTATGACAAGTTGATTTAGATATTTGCCCAGACTCAGTGAGTGAATAAATTCCCATTGTTAGAATAACCCATCTCATGATATTTTCTTGAGCAGTCTAGGAATGTAAAACATTCTGTATGAGAAAGGAAAAGGATTTAAGTTTTCAAGCAAAATTCCAATATTACAAGATTTGGAGGAGGAAGGCAGGTCATGTGAGAAGAGTGTAGAAATGGACAATATTGGCTGCTTTAGATTTGTCTCCTTCATAATGGAGTTAATAGCTTCTTCCATCTTGCTTATGTTTTGAAGGTTATGCAAAGGAAATATGCTTTAAATCCTTATGATGCTGTTAAAAATATATAATTATCATTAAAATGAAGAATTTAGAAAGTCTTACACTGGTTTGAAGCTGTTGTGTACCCCAGAAAACACCATGCTCTTCTAATCCATCCTTGTGGGGACAGAGATATTGTGAGTGGGACCTTTTGATTAAATTGTTTCAATTGAGATGTGACACAGCCCAATCCAGGTGGGTCTTAATGCTTCAATGGAACCCTTCATGATAAAAGGCAGAAACACTGAGAGAGAGCTTAGAGAGATAGAAACACCCTGGCTGGCAGAAATAAGCAAGGACCCACAGGAGCTGAGAGAAAAAGCCACTGAAACCAGAACCCAGGAGAGATGGACCAGCAGATGTCACCATCTACCTTGCCATGTGACAGAGGAACCCCAGATGCCAGCAGCCTTTCCTCAGAGAGGGCATCTTCCTTTTGATGCCTTAATTTGGACATTCTCATGGCCTTAGAGATGCAAATTTGTAACCTAATAACTCTCCATTAAAAAAGCCAACCCATTTCTGGTGTATTGCATTCCAGCAGCTCTAGCAAACCGAAACAAGCCTGGAGCCTCTTATCAGCCTGATAGTTGTAAATAGTAATTAAAGTAAACTTTGGTTGTGATGGAAAACTACTGTTATAAAGGTAGAAACTACTTTCTGCAGTCAACCATAATGTGGGAAACTGGACAGGAATAAAAGAAAGCAGGTATAAGAACTTACAGTTGATATGTTACATATTCTGTTAAGAAAGGAAAACAAAGCTATCAGGACAATACATGTTAAAAACCTAGTTAGAACAGGTGAGGAGGTAAAAGAGATGTATCCCATTGATAAGACAAATAATTTTTCCAGTTATCAATTTTTTGCCCCTCAGCAACAATTCCCTTTTCTTTACTTGACATTATCTTTTGTCAGCTGAACTGATAAGCTTTGTTAGTAGTCTCTGGAGAGACACTGGAGGAAGAAAGACTTTCTCTTCCTGGTTCCCATGTGCTCTTCTCACCATGGAGAGTCTGTAGAGCTTAGCTCTGCAGATCAAGGCAGCCAGCAGAACCCAGCAGTCAGGAGCTTCCCGGTGCACCTGCTTGGTTGGTTTTGCAAAAATTTCTGAAAAGCACAACCTCCCTATGTGCTGCTGCCTCTGGTATCCTGGAGGTCAGCTTTCCAAGTTTCTGAGGAAGGATTTCCAGCAACACAGCACCACAGCAACTTATCTGCCATTCAGCAAGTCACCTGTGCCCTGTCCAAGGAAGTCTTAATCTCAGCCATGAGGTAGGTGTTGCAGAGGGAGGCCACACTGATTTCCACAGTGGCTGCACCATGCTGGTTGGCTTTCAAATGTATTGTTAAGGATATGTTACTTTAATTTGGCTTCAACATGTAATCAGTCCTAAGTTATCTAAGTAGAGCATTAATATGACATTCTAAAAAAGTAACTGGTTAGACCTCTTTACCCTCTCTTGGTGCCATAGCTTTTTTCATTTAGTGCTTTGTTTTATTTTAAGTGGTTTTGTAACTTTGTTATGTTAGGGAAAGGAATAAAACTTAGGCAAAGTTTTTCTCTAAGTAGGAGAGGAAACATGGATAGGGCTATCCTAAAATTTGGGGGGATGGGAAGAAGAAAATGAAACAATAGTTCCAAATTGGACAGTTTCATGATTGATTCTGTCAAGTAGGTGAATAATTTGAAAATCTATTATTTATTTACAAATACTGAAGCCATTAAATGTTCAATAATGATAGTAATTTGGTATGTTACATTTATATATCAAATGTTAGGGATAGTGGAAAAAATTCCTATATAAACAAAAATAAATTGAATTTAATTATTTTGGTTTCTTTCAATGTTAAGTTATTAACTCATTTTTTATCCTTATAATATTATTCATTTTTTATTTATTAGAAAGAGTTTGTGAATACTATGGAGTTGCATGTGAAATTACAATAAAAATTACTAACACTATGGAGTTACATGTGACTAACATAATTATAAATTACAGTTATTTGAATATATAAAGTAAAGATTAAAAGCTATTATATATCTTCAGAGTTCTGTGTATGGACTATTTAAAGGTATTAATTTTTAAAATAGGAAATTCATCATTTTAGAATGATTTTTCTTTAAAAGAAAACTGTGACTTCAAAAATTATTATCTATCCTGACATGTCTAATGAAATCAATATACTTTACTATATGTGAGCATGTTAATATATAATTGCTGAGAACTGTAGTAGAATAAATGCATTTGAATTCATTGTGGTCTGTCAAACAAATTCTTCAGCTCTAACCTAATATAGAAAGAAGATAAAATATAATATTCTTTAAGTGACCATATTTCAGCTTAATAATCTCCATGAAGAGAAATATTTATGAGTAGATTTTCCTTTTACTATGTAGATTTTTTCTTATAATAATTGTACCTGCAGTTATTTTTTAGCTTCAATTGAAATACTATAAAATGTTTTCATAAGTTCCCATTTAAAATTATTTACTTAGTGAGTAATTGCAATATGATGGTTTGCAATTGCATTAAGTATTTGGAATGAATAGGAAAGAATTGAGTGGAAGAAAAATGAATCCCTTTAGTCTCTGTTGAATAGAGATGGGTCAATAGAAAGAAGCCCTAACAAAGACATTATATTTATTTATATTTCTGTAACTATATATATAGTCTTGTACTTTCTTAGTAAAGCTATATGTGAAGTCAGTTTATACAACCTAAAAATTTATCCCCAGATGTTCCTGGGGAGAAAAATATTTGTGTCATCATAGGTCCCTAGAGAAATGTTGTAATATCCCCACCAATTGTCACACTTCTGGTATAATAGCCTGGAGACAGATGAGAATGAAATCAAGAGATACTTGAGATTCCCAAAATTGAGCATACCATCAGAGATCAAGATCAGACAACCCTTGATCAGATGTAATTTGGTTCTAATATCTCATTCAGTTAGGGTGGGGGGAATGAAGGGAGGCAGGGGAAATTTTACTTATGTCTTGGGGAAGGCCAAGGGAAAAAGATTTGAAAATTCTATGGTTTATTATGTTTTAAATGATGACAACAATACTACTTTGTAACTACGAGGATGAAATTAAATGGTAGCTATGGCATAGATTCCCCTGATTTTCTTCCTTCAATACTACATTATTTATTTTATCTGTACAAATGATTTGCCATCCTTTGTTTCCTTATTTCATATTGGTCCAGGCAGAAAATTTTTTATGGTTGTAAAAATGAGGTTAACAGCTTGTTCCATTATCAGGCTGATGAAGTTTCTCCACTTAATCCTACTCAGGCCCTCAACCCAACACTTTAGTTTCTCATTAAGTGTTTTGGTAGATTTCTGAGTATCAGAGAGTTTTAACGCCAGATCTCCCTTGGAATCTTCTATGAATATTTTCATGTTGCCTATTGCCATAAAACAAACTTACTTATCACGTGAAAATACTTACCACATGAAAATACTTAACCATTTTCAGTACATCTAATTTGTCACCCACTCCAAAATTATTTGGTGATCCTGATAATGGTAACTAGTTATAGAAGTACTAGGTGACCAACTTATCTAGGTACATGACTATATATACTGCATCCAAATTGTTTACCCTGTGAAAAATTGATGCAGCTCTTCTTGAATCTTATCTTTTCTGGAGTCATATAAATATTACAAGATCTAGTAAGGAAATTATAACCCCTTTTTCTTTGTATACTTAAATCTATAAAATTGGAAACAATATTTATCATAAGACTATATTTTAATTTTCAATCTCTTTTGCTTAAAATATAAGGCTATTGAGTTCTCCTGGGTATTAAGAATTCTTCAGATTACCACATGCATTTTTGGTGGGTTTAAAATTTCTTTTGACACTCTCTAAAGCTCTCCCTTTATATTTTAGATGTTAATGGGCAATTTTAAATTCAAGAAGCGTTTATTAGTAACTACAATACAGTATGTCCTACAAGGATATAAAATGAATAAGATCAATCATCATCCTTATAGACACTGGATATTAAAGTGAATGTATTTTGCTCTTTTCAATTTTGTGAAATATTATTCAGGCATCAATTATTTGCAGGAATAATGCTTTTGTAAATTTATGAAATTTAGTAAAAATGTTAAAACTCTTTTTAAGTTGTGGGCGTTTAAAAAAAAGACTCGTTATTCTGACATAGTCATATGGCATTTCTCTCATCCAGATGGTAATATTCAAGTTATTTTTAGTGTAAATTGTCATACTTTTGTTTTCATATATTCCTAGCTTAGCTGGATTTCAAATTACCAAAATATACAATAGTATACATAGAGATTAGTGCTTTTCTTAGCTCTTCCAAATTCTTTAGTTATTACATACATAGTAATGACCACCTTGAAGTGGCTCATTCAGTGAAGCCAGCTGCTAGGGTCATGTCCTAAATACAGCTTAAACAGCAGGCTCCAATCTGATGAAACCTGACCGGAAATCATATAGCAAACAGAAGCACAGCAGTCATTCATATTTAAGATTCAGCAGACACTAAAAGCTGAAAGCACCTCTTCTGCTTTGACATTATCTATAGGTCCAATCTTTAATATGCTGATTCTATCATAATACAGAAAATTACTTAATTCCCTCTGCAAATTAGCAGTAAAAAAAGTATCTCCTTGAATTGCTCTTGCTTCTTTTGATCATTTGATGATATCTTTCTTTTACCTGAGGATAAAAGGAACATTTTAAACCAAAGTTTGTCCATTTATAAAACAGCTGCACATTTTCTGTATGCATTCAGTACACAACATAGGAACTGATATGTACAAATAAAGTGAAGTAGGTATTCTCCAGATCTAACCAGAATGCTCTTAAAGAATCCATGATTTGGTGGAGATTTTTTACTAATTCTAGGTATTGCTTTTTTATGATATGCAGTGTTTGGTATTTTACTCAGCGACATCTTCAAGTGCAGCACACAGATTTCTGAAAGCTCTGGACAACAATCTCCTGCATCTCCAATACAAAGACATATCACTACAGCAATGCAGACACACATATCCTGTAGTATACACAAACGTATACGCTATAATATCTTGGTTATGTTACACATTAGTTAAAATATGGTATAATATAGGCAATCATTCACATGAAAACTCATTATATAAAACCCATATAGAGAGAGTGTTCTATCATGATAATTCTGAAGAATGTTGAGATTTATGAGTTGCTGAGAGTACCTACTCTGGCTACATCCTCTTGCTTCTGCAAACAGGCCCAGATGGTACCTATTAAATGTGCCACCATATACATAATTACTGTCACTTTAAAAATTGGTATTAAATCATTCTTTATGTGATATAAATGGATTGGTGAATCCTTCCATTCAAAGGAACAATGAAAGAGATACCTTTATAGAGAATCATTTGAAATATGGAGAATCCTTTTTTTACTTTTTCTGTTTTACAATATGACACACATACTTTTTATTAATCTATGTGCTTAATGCTATTTCATGTGTCTTCTATGATAGATTTGTGAGGTTTTTTTCTGAAGGGTAGGGATTACTACATTTTAAACTACCTTGCTCTCAATGCCCCATGCTGTACAACCAGCCAATTTAAACTGGGTTAAATGAACGCTTTGGATTAAGATAATGATACTTATCTAGTTATTATTTATAGACCATTTTAGTAACAGTAGTCACTTTCCAGTTTACTAGCATACCTTGTGGCATGTTTGCAAATTTGAAAAAAAGAGGTGTAATTTTAACATCAACTGTTTTGATCTTAACCTTTAATATTTGGCTGCCTACTTCACTGAACATGGAGCAGTTTCCCAGTCTTGGAGTCACTTTAAGTTTATGTTAGATGAGTTTGCAGCTTTGTATTCAATATCCTTCTTGTGGAACAATTTCTCCTCTTTTATTCTCACCCATTTTCAATTAGAAACTCATGACCATAGGGTAGAGAAAATGCATGTTTCCTTCAGTGGTAATAACATAAATTTTTATCTATTGTCATCATCACAGTAATTGTACTCAGTCCAATACACAATGATAACTGAGGTTAGTTTTTGTGGTCGCAGTTGATTTGTTTGGGGGGGGGGTGGCGGCTGGTTGTTAAATTCTAGGCTCCCAGGATTGCTCGGAGGGTACTGGCGGTGGGGGTTTTTTCCCGGAGGCGAGGGCGAGGCGGGGGACTTGGCTAGGTTCTCGGCGGGGTGGCGTGCAAAGTATGGAGGGCGGCGAGAAAGGAACAGGCGGGACACGGTTCTTTTAGGGTGAAGAAGTTAAGAGAGTTTATTAGGGGAGAGTATAAGCTTATATCGGGCGTTTAGAGGGCGGGGTAGCTGTAGAGGTTAAAGGCTTGGATTGGTTCTGAGAGGGCGCGGAGGTTGATTGAAAAGGGGCGAGAGTTGCTCCGGTAACGGTGTCTGGCAACAATGTATGCGCACTGGTGGTAAAGGGAGTTGCACTGGCAACGGGGAGTGTCTGGGCAAGATAAGGGGGTGGGGAAAAGGCGGTTCCCTCCGGCAAGCCTTCCCTAACAGTGTTATTTTGGGTGAGGAAATGGGGCCTGCCTCCGGCCTCACTTTCCCAGGCCCGGGGGGCTGCGGAGGGCGCTGTTGCCCGTGCCCACCACCCTCCCCAGGGGCTGATCAGGTCCCCCAGCCTAGGCCCGCCAAGTTGAAGCACGTAATCAGTGTCCCGCAAGTTTTACCTTTTTTTCTATAAAAAATGAATTCCTTGTGAGTAGTCTAACTCTTCATGTTTTATAAATTTAAGTAATTCAATTTTAACTCAATTTTTTGTAATTTCTTATTGCTGCTTCAATTGCAGTGTAATTCTGCTTTAATCAGATTGCTATATTATCTCTTCTCTTAAAATAATGGTGGTGCAAAGGGGAGTCAAGAATGTGCTCATTAGTCTAATAGATCACCATGCAGATATGATAGATATCATATATCTAATTATTACATATGATGAAATAATGGTATAGTAAAAAATAATAAAATGCTACTACTAATAAAATAATAGCTACTATCTATTAAATATTTACTCTGAACTTTAGCCACACTATTCCAGCTAAGGTAATCCTTCTGTTTATCTGTGAGGTAGGTATTTTTTGTCCTAATTTTATGGTTGAGAAGACTGAGACTTGGAAGTTTTTGTAACTTGGCAAATGTCACTGAAATAGTAAACAACAGAGCTGGCACTCAGGTCCAGGTGTCTGTTTGCTGCTACCACATATACCACACAAAGGATTGACTTACAACAGGAATTTATTGGCTCACAGTTTTGAGGCTAGCAGAAGACCAAATCAAGGCATCAGCAAAGAGATGCTTTCTCCCCAAAGTCGTTACATTCCAGTCCTGGCTACTCACAACCCTTTTGATTCCTTTGCTTGTACCTCTGCTTCTGTGGTGACGTGAGGATGTCCTTTCCTTTCTTTTCTGGGTTTCCAGTCACATCTAGCTTCTGACTCTTCTCTGTGGCTTTCTCTGACTCTGGCTTCCAGTTTCTTCCTTTCTGTAAGGCCTCAAGTTATCCATATTAAGACCCAACCTCATTCTATTCGGCAACATATTACTTAAAATAACATCTAAAGAGATCCTGTTTACAATGGGTTCACACCAACAGGAACACAGATTAATACTAAGAACATATCTAAACTGGGGTACATAATTCAATCTACCACACCAGGTCCGTAGAATTCCAAATGTAGTTCTCTTAGCTCTTATATTTTACCCTTTTGTTTGAACTTGAGGAAAACTTTTGAGTTGAAAAGTCTCACACATCTTGGTAGCTGACCTCCAAAATGCAGTCTCAGGGATCCCTCGTGATCTAATACTTTTCTTTCAGGCTGTCTACTGCTTGAGAATGACTATAGGCAATGTACGATTTTGGAAAAAAATCAGTCCATACATTTCCTAAACTCAGCCCAGTGAGGATTTTTTATTAGAGACAGCAGAGTCTAGACTGTAGAACTAGGCATTTGAGACAGGATATGGAGAATTTCCAGTTTCTTTGAGTTGAAAACTTACCTTCAGCAAGGTATCCTTCCCTGAATAGTAATTCAAAATTCTCATGGATTTCTACTTAAAGTTTGTAAATTAGATGGTTATGCTTAGTACTCAAGCATATAATTACAAAATTTTCAACATCAGAACCAATTCCATACTACAATAACTAGATTATAAAAGTCAATACTTTTTGTAAAAGTCCTCATATATGTGCCCCAACTATTGAGAGAACCAGTTTCTGATCCTGCTAAAATCATTATTCATAAGCGTCAGGAGGGTGATTTAAATTTTGTACTTTCTCTACTAAATAGTTAAGGGAATTGCAGACTTTCATAGATAATTCCCTAAACTTCACAACTAGCATGTAAGAAATAATTTTTGAAAGAGAAAAATGATGCAAGCAAATCTTAAGTTTTCATATCAGTCATTAGGTTCCATAAACTTCTACTCCCTCTACATCTTTTCCCAGGAATATAAAACTCTTCCTTTTCTTTTGTGCAGATAAACACTTCTTCCCCAATATTCTTATCTGAGCTTTGTTGAAGAGATACAATTCTTAAAAGGAACATAAATAAAAACTAAGAGAAAATAAGATAAAGTACATTTTGAACAAAACACAATTTTCATTATATTTCAATTACAACGAATTTCCTGAAAATAGGTCAGTGAACAGAAATTCTAAAACACAAAAATAAGAATTGTTAGTTTTAAAACCACCCCACCCGCACCCCTGCATAAAAGATGAAATTGGTATTATTGGTCATTAAGTATTTAAACTGGATTTAGATTCAGGCTCTTTGATTTTGGAGCTTACCCCTTTCACTGCTATCTGGCTACTAATGCTTACGTTCCATATATCTACTCTCTTAATTGTTCCAATATTCACTTTCGCTCTCTATATCCTTGATTCATATTTTCAAATTGTTTATCCTCCTATACCTAAAAATAACTTACTCAGAAGAATCCAGGTGTAAATATTGCTGCAAATTCTGTGTTGTGTTTCATTCTCAATTCATTTTCTATCTGCTCCTCTGTACCTGGGCTTGCAGTGACCGACTGCCTTTGACCCTAAGGATCCTATTCTGACATTTGTTTTCATGCTTCATATAATAACCCAGCTGACTGAGACTTTTCTTGCTTTCTTGGCACAATCAGGTATGGGGCTGCCAGGCTCTGCCTCTCCACTAGGGCAGGAGAATAGAAAATTTCCATAAGACTATTACCAAATTATACTTCCACCATAAAAATGTTTTCCTAAATTATACTTTCACTAGAATTTGCTATACCATAATCTTGCTGGCTCTGATTGATGCCAATTTTTAATGTTCTGCTACTTTCTAATTTGAAATGTAGTATTCAATTGTTATTTTATTTCACATTTCTTTGACTATTAGTGAGGTTGAATTTGTGAGTAGATATTTGCCACTTATAGTGCAAATTTTCACATATTTGATTACTTAACTCTTCAGGTCACAATGACCTAGTAGATAATTTTAATGGGATGTTTATGTTAAAGATATTAACAATTGTATGAATGTTTATTGAAAGTGTTCTTTTTTCCTAATTGTTCTTTGCAGTGCAGGTCTGAAAAAGTCTTGGCCAAGCCAATGGAGAGATCCAGAACAAAGATTTCCATTAGATGAGGCCTTCATTGCACTGGAATGACCCAGCTCTAGTACCCTCACTGGGCGTAACCATTGACTAGAAGCATCCCACACAGCGGCTGACTTCAGAGTGAATGCTGTCGTCGATTCTGAAGGGGCAGTGGCTGATTTTGAAGGTGCAGTGGCTGGAGGCCATCAACTAACTACACTTCACAGTTTTCCTTTGGAAGAGGGATCTAAGCAGTGTGCTCTTAAGACTAGAATACCATCTTTTGAAATTCCTTCAACTTTTTACCATCATTCATAACAAATAGATGACTTTGCACCATACTTCCCTCTTCCTTTCTCCTAATACTCAAGGAGATACTCTTTTTACTCTATATTGCTAGACATTCCATTTGTCTTCTGTGGAAGCCTTGTGTGCATCACCATAAATGCAGGTCTTTATGATATTAACTCTTTTTCACCTCCTACATCTTCAATTCCTCTCCCTCCACCCGCTCCTTCTCAAAAGCACATAAATGCTCTCAAGTATCAAAAATGACAACAAAATGACAAACAAAACAGCATTCCTTTCTAAACCCCAGTCCACCTGAATATTGTTGTTACTGTTTTTCACATTCTGTCTTCCTTTCATCTTTTACAGCTTAACTGCTAGGAAACAAAACAAAACAAAACAAAAAACTGCATTTATTCTCTCCTCTTCTTTCACTTTGTGTTATTCTTTGTTCCACTGCAATCTCCTTACCCCTATTAGTCTCTAACAATTTGTTCTTCCAAAATCACCTGTGACACTGAATTGCACTACAACAATTCCTTTCCTTTTGCTCCTTGACTCCTCAAGTCTTGTCCATATTTGTACTTTCTAAATAGCTATTGAACTTACTTTCTAAATATATATATATGATTTTATATGCTTGTATATACATGTGCATTCAAACACACACATAAATATATATTCATATACACATACATATACATGTGTATATATAGTCCATTCACATCTCTGTATCTCCACTGTTATTACCTTTTAACAAACTGTATTTTACTTTCCATTTGGATTATTGCAAGTGTCACACCTTGTTTTTCTGCCAAAGCTGTTTTTCCTACAAATCCATCCTCCACACTGTAACCAAAGTGATATTCTTTAAATAAAAATCTGACAATTTCATCCCATTCCCCAAAACTTTTATAGTCCTTTTTACCATGGAGATTCCATGGTGTAGGTGTAGTGTTTACAAATGCAGCTCTGGAAACAGAAGATCTAAATTTGAAACCTAGCTTCTTTGCTTACCAGCTGTGTGATCTTAGCCAAGTTACTTCATCTCTCTGAACTTCCATTTCTTTATCTGTGAAATGGGATAATATAATTACCCACCTCAAAGGAGAGTTGTAATGATTGAATTAATAGCCATAACATGTGAAGAACTGTCCTTGACACAGAGTAAATACTATTAACAAGTTACTTTATGAAGTGTTTCAAGATACGGTCTCTGCATTCAGGTACATTTACTGAAGAATTTGCTTCTTCAATTCTGTTTGCTAATACAGTGTCTTTATCACTCAATGTTTTAAACTGTTTTTGGACCTTCTACTCCACTATTTTTTTATCTAATTCATGTTCATTCTTCACATCGCAGTTAAGGTTTCACTTTCTCTGATTCTTTAACTCCCCAATTTTGGTGATGTTCCTCACATGAGTCCATAGAAATGGTACTTAGCAGATATTAGTGCTTATCAAGCTGTATTGCACTTATTTGTTTACTTGTCTGAGTCATTTACTAGATTATGACCTTTACAAAGACAAGGACTGTATCAACCATGTGCTTTGAATCCACAAAATGTACACAAAATTGGTACTTAAATTCATATGTGTGGGTGAAATTGCCCAGGGAATAGAATAAGTAGGGAAAATTGCTTAGGACCAAATCTTCAAGAACTTTAATATAGAATGGAGTGAACCTGAAGAAGGAGAACATATAAGGGTAATCACCTCCAAGTGTGGTTTCGTGAAAGCTAAAAAAACACAAGTTTTTAAAAAAGTGTATGTGATGAATTGTATCAAAAGTTAAGACATTAAACAAAGTAAGGATGAGAAAATACTTGGATTTAATGACTTGGAAGTCATTGGCAATCTCAGTAATATTTTTGGTGGAAGAGTGAAAGCCAGCTAATAAGTAAGGTGTAGAAAAGAAATTGTTACAATGAATATCATTAATTCCCTTAGGAAGTTTGTGTTTGAAAGGGAGACAAAAGATATGGTAGTACTTGGAAATAGAAGAGGGAATGGGTAGTGATTTCTTTTCTAATGTAAAGCTCTGAACAAGTATTAAAGTTAAGAAAATGTATATTTGAGAGCCAAGAGGGGTCAATTCATAGTAACATGTCCTGAAGTGGGTGGAATTCTAGACTTGAGAGAAAAGGAGGCAAAGGTATTCTGTTCTAACACAAGAGAATGATTCAACATTTGGTATGAGAAATAAATTTTAGTGCACCAATTTGATAGCTCTTCTTTTCTCTGTAAATTTGTAGTCAGTGTGCCCAGAAAGTTGGTTAGGTTAGAAATGGTTGCTGTGAAATGTATAAAAGTGAGAAACTCCATTGTGGGATTGGTGACCTAGAGTGTGTTTATACAATATCTGTCACCAGCATATGACTTTTTCCTAAGAATAGTAAGCTTCTTTGTGTGAACAAGGCAAAAAAAAAGCGCTTGAATTTATTTAGTTGATTTTTTGTTAACCTCTTCTTGGGGCATATATATTTCAGGCCCTACTTCTAATATTGGAAGACATGCTTCATCTGTGATCTGGATTACGTCAAGAATCCTCTAACTGATACTCTTTTTATATTCACTTTGTAAGCCAAAACAAAAAAAGAGATCATGCTACTTCCCACTTAAAATGTTCAAAATGGCTTCCTGTTTCATTTATAAGATGATTAGAGTCTTTACTAAGGCTTCTATGACCATACATGAGCTAGTACCTGGGATCATTTTGACATCATATTCCAATACTTTCCCTCTTATTCACTGCAATTAAGTGACACTTGCCTTCTTTCTTTTCCTTTCCAAAATCTCCATGTGCTTAGCCTCTTCTTATTATTCCCTTCAAATACTGTCTATTCAGGAAGGCCATCCTGATCTATCTTAATTTATTCATTCTCTGTGGTATTGTCCTGTTTTATTATCTTACAGAATTTATCATAAATAACTCTTTCATATTTTTGTTTAATTATTTGCCTACTCCAGAAGAAAGCAATTTGTTCACCACTGTAATTCCAACTCCTAAATCAGAGAAGACGTTCGATAAATATTTGGTGACTATTGAATGAATGATTACAATGTTATCAGGATCTCAAGTAGCATCTTTGTAAATAAGAAGAAAATATTTACGTATCTCATTTGTTGAAAGATTAATGGTCTTTGCCATAAAACATTGTAAACATGTTGACTACAAGTGGAATGTAAACAAGTTGAGAAAAAATGTTTCAGTAACAAGCAATAATTAGACATTTGTGTGCAAATATGATATGTACTGGCTTGATGCCAGTCAAAGGGATACTTCCTAAAAAAAACAGAAAAAACAACCAGGAAAAGGTTGTTTATTTCAACCAATAATTTTGTTTAAAATAGCATACTTTCCATTTTGTATTTATTTTTATAATGCTTAATCCATATATTCTCTGAAGAAGGTTTATTTATGTACACACATACATACACATGCACCCACACGCCACTCCTAATCCTTACTTCAAAGCAGAAGAGATTTTGTTTTCTTTTGTTTTGTTTTATTTCTGGAGAAATGGAGTCTTATAGTTCCCAAATATCCAAATATATAAAGAGCTAACTGTTTCAAGTATAATTTTACTCTTGTGACATGCACATTATTCTATAACCTTTGTGTTGTGTTCATAGTTAGCATTATACACAGTCATTAAGATTGCTTTGTTAACTAAAAATTACAGCTAAATTATAAGTCACTTTAAGGGGTGCTTTTTATACACAGTAATGAAAGGCTTGTGAAGACAATTAAGGGATGCCCATTCTGTATAAACAGTGTTGGTACACAATATACTGGTCTACTGAAGAGTAAATCTATGATTAAGATGATGCTCTTGGTCAATGAGGGCAAATAGTTATTGCCTTTATGCTGGATTATTCTATATAATGTTTGCGATTTCTGCCTTTTATAAATTCTGTCCTTTGATTTGCCTCTGTATTTCTAATTTGTTAAAAAAATAATTGAAATTATTCAATTTCTAAAAGCTATGATTTCTAAAATTTAAGATTAAGTTAAATAGAAAAGTGCATATTCTTTTGTAACTAGCCTCTTTCACTTAACATAATATTTACAAGATTCACCCATGTCACTGAATATAAATATGGGTTGTTTACCCATATTGTTGTATAATAATAGGTCATTGTGGGAATATACTGCCTTTTGCTTGTTTATTCATTTTGTTGTGAATTTATATCTGAGTAGCTTTAAGGTTTTGGCTTGTTATGAATAATCCACCATTCATATTCTGATATGCATTTTTTTGATATACATATTTATGAATTAATCTTGAATATATATAAATGGAGTTACTGTGTCATGGATATGTATAATTTTAGCTTTAGCTTTTTTAGCTTTCTGAAGTTACTGCAAGTTTTTTATAATTTAATTTTATTTTTTCATTGTTTATTCCTGGCATATGGAAATGCAATTCACTTTCGTATATTGAACTTTTATCCAGTGACCTTACTATGTCACCGATTAATTCTATTGACTTATTTTAGATTGTGAATTTTTATGTAAATAATCATGCCCTCTGCAAATGATGAAAGTTTTATTTCTTGCTTTCAAATTCTTGTATTTTTTCTTACACTTAACAGAGCATAAAATATAATGCTGATTAAAAGTGTTGATAGTAGGCATTCTTGCATTCTTAGCTTAGACTTTTAAAAATTACTTCATTGACTGTTGTTGAGATGAGTTATTTGTAGATACCTTTTTCTAGATATCCATTATCATAGTATTAAAATCCTCTTTTACTAGGTTGTGAACAGTTTTATCATAAATTGAATTTTGAATTTTTTAAAAATGTTTTTTCTGTTTTTTCTATTGTGATGATAATGCACATTGTTCTATTTAATTCTGTTGATATAGGGATTACACTGTTTGATTTTCAAGTGTTAAATCAAATGTCTCTGTGTCCTCATATTGCAGCGCCAGAGGCAAGAATTAAAATGCTGAAGCTTTACTAAGAACATGTAAGTGCAAAGCAGTGTAGACGATGAAAAACAAGGAAAGCAAATCAAGGAAAAACTCAAAGCAGTACGATGCAATGAATTATCTAATTGGCCTCCGCTTCACAGTCAGCCAGGAAGAGACAGCATGTCAAACTCAGCAGATCTGTTTATTTGGCACACATGCTTTCATCACTTGGATAAAGAGGTGTCTGCATAGCAGAGCTAAGTGTAAAGTTACTTTTCACCTTTTGGTTAGGTGCTTTAATTTTTAAAAATATCTTGATCTTCTTTAAACTTTCAGTTTATCCATTTATTAATTTATATTGGTATGGACTCATATTTTCCTATTTTATTCAAGTCACTATAAAGTGTTACTATTTTTTAACTATTTTGATTCTGAATTTGTGTCAGATTAAAGCTAGTTTCAATGTCATTTTGACTGTTCCCTGTCATTTTTTAAGTATTTCCTTAATTTTAGGCAAAAGATGATCATTTCTTGTTCTTCCCCTGCTCCAGTCCTGAAATTAGTCATTTCTTCAAGGATTCTTAGTCCGTTATAGTGCTGAATGGTATTAAAAGCTAAGGTCTAGGTTCTAGCTATGCTCATGCTGTAGGTAACTACTTCAAAACTGGATGCTCCATCTGTTTGGCTCTGAATTCTAATTATTTTCCTTTTTCTTCTGAAACCACCAAAAGTTCTGTTCATTTTCTTAAGTATTCAGCCACCACTTTTTCTCAGTGTTTCAGTCTTTTAGCTGTTATTTATGAATGAAACAGCAGCTAACTATTCCAAGTACAATTTAAGATAAAAAGCAGATTGAAAAACTACTGTAATTTGGCATTTAGGGCACTTTAGTTGTGCACCTTGAAAAGCACAAGAATGTTTCTTTTCATGTGTGTGTGCAATACCAGTTAGCAGTAGAAATTTATACTGAGAGACTTACACATTAAGTTCTACCCTATATGTTTGCTAATTTCTGAAATTCTTTTAAAAGTTCAAAACATTTTATTCTTCAGTTAAAGTTAAATGGATCAAAGAGAAATGAATCAAAGAGAACTAAATTCAAATGTCTGTTTTGCCAATTATCAGACCAATTTTATGTCTCCTTGGGCATCTACTTGTCTCATGTGACTGGTAATAATAACATTGATCTTCTGAAGTCTAATATATTTATGTTTATATGGATATATAAGTTTAATATGCATGCTATATATATATTAAATGAATATATCCTTCTTTCAAAGTTGACATAATTTCACACAAAGTCATTGATAAGAAAGTTACTGATGAATCTTTGATAAGTACTTTGCTACTGTGGATGGAATCCAAGGTATATAATAAGGAGAAGCCAAGTTCCTTGAAAATTAATGCTTCTTATTTTAATATTTTTTCTGAGGGTCAGCCTGGAATTCCCTGCAGGTTGTATGCATATGAATAGAGTATTTTGAATAAACAAAGTTTTTCAAGACTGCAGAGATTAGGAGTAATGTAAATAAAACAACAGGTTATAAATCTACAGTTTGGAATAATGGGTTATGTTAAATCAGAATACAATGGTAAATATCTTTTTATATACTTCTAGGCTTACTCTACATAAAGCAAAGTCTTACCATTTTGAACTATGTTTTTTTGACTATTTCTGAACCTTCAATTTAACCATTTCGTAAAGAATATATGCTATTAAAAAAAAACACTGACAAAACTTAAAATGGCAAATGGTAAATTGTTACTACATAAAAACTGGGAAAAGAATTCCATCTTATTTGACAATATTGAAAACTACAAAAATATTATCTGGTAATACAAACTTGGTACACATGATCAATGCAAAACAAAACAGGCAACTCTTAAATAGCATGAAAGAAGAAAATCCTGGTAACATTTTAGTCTGCTCATTCTGACCAGAAGAAATTTTACTTCAAACAAATAATATGCTAAAAAATGGGAGAAGTAAAAATTATTAAAATTTTATTTGATTAATCAAATCTTTTTAAAATTTACACAGAAAATAATTCATCTCTGGTTAAAGTAATATCCACTCACTGAAAATGAAAATAGAAAATACTGGAAATATTTAAACATTAAACAGCTATGCTCTGCTACATTCTGTTGGTTTGGAATCATTCCAAATGTTTTTATTATTCACTATTTTACATATAGAGAACCCACCCATCTGATTTGATTTGAGCCACATAAATGAAAATGTTAGTAGAATCTGTAACCCACTACTATTGAGTCACTATCTTATAACATACTTATTTTTGCATGCCAAATGTATAAAGATCCATTTAGAAAGACAATACCCTGCTCTTTATGTTTATGTATAAATAGAAGAAGAAGATGAAATCACTGGAATTTTTATCATCTTTCATATTTTAACAGTATATGCATATTTGACTTACATTAGACAACCAAATACAGAGAAAAATAACCCAATATAATTCAAAGTTACATGAAAAGTTTAAAGTAAATAATTATATCACAGATTTTAATGAACGCTGGGATTTGTTGTCTTGCCAGAAACATGTGTCATTACTGATTAAATGTATTTATTAACATGCTGAACAATGACTAGAAATGGCTAAGATCAAATTAAATCCTGTCTCTTATCTCTTATAATTAACCCAGTGTGCTGAAATATCAGCAATATCTGAGCTATTGAAGCTTACAAATATTAACCTATAAAAGAAGGTCATTAACAAATTCCTCTTAGTCTGCTGCTATTTGGGAATACATGAAGATAAGAGACATTCTTCTGAGAAGTAACGGCAGCAAAAAGACAGAAAAAGCAATTAGTCAAAATATGAATTTATTAAAAGCCAGAACTAGAAGCAGCACAACTCTATTGGTACCCTAATTACTAATTATTTCCCACATGTGCCTAATGAGGAAAAAAGTTTGAACTTACAAGCAATACAATGAATCATTAGAATGTATGGTGTGTGATACCATTTTTCCATTTGAAAATTTCACACATGAAAAATGAACTGGTAATATTTTAAAGCGTTTTGAGTAATCCATACCATATAAACTTTATTGTCTTGTTCAGATGTCTTTAAAACCTATTACAAGAACATTAATGTTGCATCATAAAGCTAGTCCTATAGTTGTGGATGTAAATAAAAAGAGACTGCACTGTAAAAGTGTTAAATAGTTCCAGTAAGTTTTTTTCTTTCTATTTGTTCTTCCTATGTCAGTCCTTTTACTTAATATTTGACCTAAATTTTTTTGGTTTCATAACTCAGCATGTGCTGTGGGAAGAGAGAGATTATATTCTTTCCTATCTGAGTTTAAAATAAAAAGTGGCAAAGGGGCTACATTTACTAACAGTGCTACAACAAAGAATTTGTATATCTAAACACTTTAATATTGAACCTTGCAAGCACTTTATTTCTCAGCAACTGTTCCCTAACTATATGTACAAGAGACAGAAGATGAATGGCATTATTTGTTTGGTATCCTTAGGAAGAAATTAAATATTTATTTCAAGTATTTTTTTTACCTTTATAACAAATCTAAGGAATAAGTGCTTTGATTAATGATTATTAACATTTTTAATTATTGCACAAGGTACAGATTGCTTATAGCTTGAAGATAAGTTTAAACATAGCTTGTGGAGGAGGAACTGGCATTTGTTTTAGGCCGTGAAATTTTAAGAAAAGTTTTCTGGGAGAAAAAAAGCTAGATCCTTGATCTAGCACTGACATCTTCTGGTCAGTGAGTTTGGACTAGTCACTCAACCTCTTGTAAACCTGGGCTTCCTCATCTCAGGATTGGGATTAAAATGACCTCTAAAACAGGAACATAAAATATGTTTTGTAAAATGCAGGACAAAACATCCATACACTACATATTATGATTAAGATGCTAAATAAAGATGGCTAAAAGTTTTGTTTGTGAACACTTCCATGGCTTTAGTAATCTATTTTTTAAATTGAGATTGTTCACATCCTGTACAATTATCCAAAGATCCAGTGTACAATCAATTGCCCACGGTACCATCAGACAGCTTTGCATCCATCACCAAAATTAATTTTTTACAATTTTTAGAGAATTTTCATTACTCCAGAAAAGAAATAAAGACAAAGAAAGAAAACTCAAATCCTCCCATACCCCTAACCACCCCCTCTCCATTATTGAGTCATAGTTTTGGTATAGTACATTTGTTACTGTTGATAAAAGAATGTTAAAATACTACTATCTGTAGTATATAGTTTACAGTAGGTACATTTGTTTTCCAATATGACCCTCTAATATTAACTTCTAGTTATAGTGTCATACATTTGTTCTAGTTCATGAAAGAGATTCCTAATATTTATACAGTTAATCACAGAGAGTGTCCAACACAAGATGCACTGTTTTACGCATTCCCATCTTTTGACCTCCAACTTTACTTCTGGTGACATACATGACTCTGAGCTTACCTTTTCCACCACATTCACCCATCATTCAGCACTGTTAGTTATTCTCACAATGTGCTACCATCACCTCTGTCCATTTCCAAACATTTAAGTCAACCTAGTTGAACATTCTGCTCATAATAAGCAACTGCTCCCCATTCTTTAGCCTCATTGCATATCCTGGATACTTACATTTCATGTCTATGAGTTTACATACTATAATTAGTTAATATCAGTGAGACCCTGCAACATCCATCCTTATGTGTCTGTCTGATTTCTCTCAATAGAGTGCCCTCAGGGTTTCTACATCAACCTATTTTTTTTAAGACAGTTTTGTTCACACACCATACATTACATCCTAAGTAAACAATCAGTGGTTTCCTGTATAATCACCTATTTATGTATTCACCACCATTAACTATCTATATAAGGGCATCTCCATTTCTTCTATAAAGAAGGAGAAAGAGTCAAAGAAGGTAAAGAGTCAAATGAAAAAGAAAAAAAGAAAGAAAACAAAACAAAACTTGACAGCTAGGAAGCAACAAAAGGAAAGATAGCATTAAACTAAAGTAGAATAAAGAGTCAGAAAACATCACCAATGCCAAGATTCCCATACCCTTCCCCTATGCCCCCCCCATATGCATTTAGCTTTGGTATATTGCCTTTGTTATATTAAAGGAAGCATAATACAATGTTTCTGTTAATTATAGTCTCTAGTTTGCAATGATTGTATTTTCCCTCCAATCCCACCCTATTTTTACCACCTTGCAGTGTTGACATTCATTTGTTCTACCTCATGGAAAAACATATTTGTACCTTTTATCACAATCACTGAGCACCCTGGGATTCACTGAGTTATACAGTCCCAGTCTTTATTTTTCCTCTTTCCTTCTGGTGTCCCACATGCTCCTAACCTTCCTCATTCAACCATACTCACAGTCATCTTTGTTCAGTGTTCTTACATTGCTGTGCTACTATCTCCAAAAACTGTGTTCCAAACCTCTCACTCCTATCTTTTCCTTTCTGTCTGCAATGCTCCCTTTAATGTTTCCTATAGAGCAGGCATCTTGTTCACAGACTGTCATTGTCTGTTTGCCAGAGAGTATTTTAAGCTCTCCTTCATATTTGAAGGACAGTTTTGCCAGATATAGGATTCTCAGTTGGCGGTTTTTCTCTTTCAGTTTGTTAAATATATCACCCCACTTCCTTCTGGTCTGCATGATTTCTATTGAGAAATCTGCACTTAGTCTTATCAAGGTTCCTTTATATGTGATCGATCACTTTTCTCTTGCTGCTTTCAGTATTCACTCTTTATCTTTGATGATTGATAATCTGATTATTAAATGTCTTGGTGTAGGCCTATTTGGATCTATTCTGTTTGGGATATGTTGTGCTTCTTGTATCCATAATTTTATGTCTCTCATAATAGATGGGAATTTTTCATTGATAATTTCCTCTATTATTGCTTCTGCACCTTTTCCCTTCTCTTCTACTTCTGGGACACCCATGACACATGCATTCCTGAGTTTCATGTTGTCCTTCAATTCCTGGAGACTTTGCTCATATTTTTCCATTCTTTTCTCTATCTGTTCTTTTTTGTGTAGGTTTTCAGGTGTCTTGTTCTCCAGTTCCTGAGTGTTTTCTTCTGCATCTTGTGATTTGCTGTCTCCATTGTGTCTTTCATCTCTTGTGCTGTGCCTTTCATTTCCATAGATTCTTCTAGTTGTTTCTTCGAACTTTCAATTTCTACCTTATGTACACCCAGTGTTTTCATTATACACTTCATCTCTTTTGTCGTTTCTTCCATAAACTTTTTGAATTGATTTAGCATTAGTTGTTTAAATTCCTGTATCTCAGTTGAAGTGTAAGTTTGTTCCTCTGACTGGGCCACAACTTCATTTTTCTTAGTGTATGTTGCAGTTTTCTGTTGTCTAGGCATCAGGTTTCCTTGGTTACCCCAATCAGGTTTTCCCATATCAGAATGAGCGCAGGTCTCGAAAGGAGGCAATAGTATCCTGTATCTCTAGGGTGTCTTAGAAGATTGATACACCTTGTGAGGCCTCAAGTCACTGTGCTTTTCTATCCAACAGGTGGTGCCTGTCAGCCTGTAGCTCCAGACTGGTGTAAGGAGGTGTGTCTGGTTCTGAATGGGAGGCGGGTAGAAGAACTGGGCCCCACCTCTTTCCTCTTAGGGAAGATACACCTCCTGGGGAGATACCATTTGTATTTGAGTAGTCTTTCTGACTCTGTCTCCACCCTTGTCTCGGTCAGAGCACTGGGAACTGAAAATAGATGAGGCTTTCTCCACTTAGTCAAAAAAGGGATAGAAAGCCCCTCTTCAGGGCCAGTCCATGGCCATCCTCAGTTTCACCCAAAAGCTAGAGATAGAACCTGGTCCTCTGGGCTCCCCCTCCCTCCCAGAAAGGCCCTCCAAGGTCAGTCATCACCAAAAACCTCTGTCTGTTTGGATTCACAGCTTGTATTGAGCAGTCCACATTTGTTAATTAAAACCTTAGTTGAAGCTGAGCTGAGCTATATTCACTTGCTTGGAGAGTGCTGCTCTATCACAGTGATGCTTTGCAGTTTGGGCTGCCGGGGGGGAGGGAACTCTTGGCTTGGATCTGGAGTTTTTACTTACAAATTTTATGCTGCAATCTTGTGCATTCCTCCCAATTAAGGTTGGTGTATGATGAAGAGACAGTCATGTTTGTCCCCCCATAGTTATTTCAGAGTGTTTACTAGTTATTCCTGGTTGTTTATTAGTTGTTCCAGGGGGACTAACTAGCTTCCACTCCTCTCTATGCTGCCATCTTATTCTCTAGTAATGTATTTTTGTCACCCTTCTTTGAATTTATATTCTACTTATGAACACATAACTTACTATACTTTGTACATGTCTTTGCAGTGTTTTCATGTTTTGAAATGTTAAGGTGAAAGGGTCTTCTCTATCAATATTGTAAGAGCTTTTGAGGAAAAATTGTATCTTTATTTTAGTATTATTATGAAAATTATTGCTCTTCTACTACCACTGTTATTAATAGGATGAAGTGGGGAGGAAGAAGGGATGAGAGAAGAGTAAGAGGAGGGGATGGAATATGGGGATGGGGAGGAAATTTAACTCTTCGGTTTCATGTAAAGATTTTTAGGACTTCTAAGGGAAATGCAATTCAAATCTTTACTCTGCCACTTAGGGACAATGTAAGTTTGAGCAACTTACTTACCATTTCTAAGCCCTATTTGGCCTGTTACTTCAAAGAATATGGAGATAAATTAAGAGACAGTGAAATAACTGTAAATTAACTGTACTGTACCATACCCAGGAAGAGGTACAGAATAAAAAGTAGAACTTTCTTTTTCTGGAAAAATTATTGCTGAATGTTTGAAGATATTTTTATTTGTTTTTAAACTGGAGTCTCAACTCTTATGTGAATAAAATATTAGGATTCAATATCAGAGTAGCCTTATGAAAGAAATATCTTCTCACATGCTGTTTTCAATGTGGGTTTCTTAGAGGGGACATAGCTATGTTTTTCAAGGTTGGAGGCTTTGTTTAATGATATAATTTGGGTCTCAGAAATGTGTTCCATTTCCTTACAATAACCTAAGCAGAACAAATTCTGTAATGATTTTGTAAAGCTGGAGAGAGCTCAACTCTATTTGGGGTCTTTGGCAGTGAGTAGTATTTTTAATACACTCTATGCACTTGCATCTGCACATCATTTAGCTATGTCCCAAATGCCAAATGCAATTTTATTTTCCAAAATTTATTAATATTGATTTCGCTTTGGTAAAATAATTATACACATTCAATAAAGGGGGCTATTCTTGAAAATGGTTAGTTCTTGAAGGATATTATGTAATACTGTAAAACCAAGCATATTATATAAAATGTAATTGGATTTCAATAATTCTTTGACCCAGGGTCTTATGACCCTACACGCTAGTAAATTGTGTCAGCAGATTTCCATGTATTTCAATTTGAATATTTCTGTCTTTATTTTTACTTCAATTATTTATTTAGTTCTGATTACCTAGACTCTATCCTTGATGTGAGAATATGGAGATAGGGCAATAATCCCCTTCTCAAGGAACTCCTGGTTGACACTGTTCTGCAAGATAAAGATGTGAATGGTTCTGTGGGAATATGGATTGACATATGCACTAAACATTCAGCAAACAGTAAGTTTCAGCCATGAAAAGGGGGGTGGAGAGGGAGAGGTAAGAAGAGGAAATGCCATCCACAGAGATAAAGAGAGTAATGGTACAATGAGGAAAGTATAACTAGCTTGTTCTTTGTGCAAAAAAATTATGAAAACTGCCACTGATTAAATAGGGTGGGGCCATTTTTTGAGAAGAGTTATCCTCCAAGTTAAAGGTTTTGCATTTTCTGTTTTTGAGAGCAACTGTGGAACATGATTTATCCTGGAATCTAAGCAATAAGTGCACCCAAACAAAATAAATGCTCTAAATGACTATTAATTCTTAAAAATTATCATTATAATAATTGAAAAATTATGAGGTATCAAGTGCTTATGATTTATCAGCTAACAACATAGTAAGGTGGAGACTAACTAAGACAAGTAAAACACAATTTTATTAATTTCTGAGAAAATCAGATTTATTGAGCTGAGTTTCTATGCTTGGGACATAGTGTTCAATGAATTACATATATTATTTCAGTTTGGGATTGCCATAACTCTATAAGAGAGATAATGTTATTTCTATTTTACAGATGAGGAATTTGAGCCTCAGTGAGAATCAAGAATTTAACTAATGTGCCTCAGCTAATATATAGGATTCCAGTTACATCTATCTGACTTTAAAGTCCACTGTCTTTCCATTACACTGCCTTGCTCCCCTTGAGAAAGGGACTTAGGTTATATTAACTTGCATCATGTAATTGATTGATGATTTCAGCTCAGCTCTCCTCAGAGTCTCATGTGACACCAGTCCAGAATATTTGGAGTGTGTCAATGAAAAAAGAGTTACAGAAAGGGCTAAGATATAAACTGCATTTGTGTTTTACTCTTTTAAGGAATGGATTAACTTTTCTCCAAATATAAGTTTAGATCATGTTACATGTAAGATATTTTGCTTTTAAAGCAAATATTGTTATTTTTGTTATAGTGACTATCTTCCATTAAAAAAGGTAAATTAAGATTAAATTTCTCTAAACATTATTAATATTCACACTGTATATTATTTGCAAAAATTTTGTGAACGTTGAACTGTATTGAAAATATATCAGCATTTTTCAGCATATTTGTATGTTTTAGAACACCTATAACCTTCTGGGCCCAGGGTTTAGGGACTGTAGTGAACACATAAGGTGATTCCCAAAGAGTCCCACTCTTGAGTATGAGTGGAATCTGTGACTTGCTTCTAACTAATAGCATATGACAAAGTGATAGAAGATTGACCACTCCCTTGGTTAAGCTACCTTATCTGGGTAAGGTGATGGGATATCATATCTATGATTATGTTATGTAAAAACTGTCATATCAGATTAGAAAGAAACAGACAATTTCCTGATAACCTTGTAGAAGCAAATGGTCATGGAATGGAAAGAGCCACATGGCAGGGAATTGGGGGTGGTCTCTAGGAGCTGAGGAGCTACTGCCAGAAGAAACAATTCTATTAACAACCTGTAAGCTTGGAAGAGGACACTTAGCCTTAGATGAGATCAAAGCCCAGAATACTTTGATTGCAGCCTCATAAGACCCTGAGCAGAGTACATAGTTCAACCGTGCCCAGAATCTTGACCCATAGAAATTATAAGATAATAAATGTGTGCTGTTTTAAGCATGAAGTTCATCATAATTTACCATTTAGCAATAGAAAACTAATGCAGGGACTATAAAGTAGAAAGGGACGAATTTGTGTGGAAATCTTATACTGTAAGAAAATTCATTTTTTTCTGTGTAAAGGGAATGTAAATATCTAATAAGTAGGATTCTTAGTAATTCATCTAATTACTGTTCTGTTTTTTGGTGGATGCAGGATCGGATTTGATATACCTGATATCTAGAAAATGAAATCATCTCAGAAATTCACTCAGGACCAACTGTTGCCATCTTTATTATTACTTTTAATATCTTACTTACCCTAGTGATCACTGGAGCTCTAAAAAATTTCTTTTTCTATATTTGACAATTGTTAGGCTCTTCTTTAAATACTTGTGTGTAAAAGTCTGAGGAAATTGGATATCATCTTGAGTACATGAGTGTCAGGGCTGACGCTACCTTAGTCAGAATATGTCTTCACAAGTAATGTGCAGAATATCATTCATCCATTCCATCACTTTTATTCCTATAAGCATTAACTGATTAACCATGGGACAGAAACTATACAGCGTGATTAGTATATGCAGATGGATGAGAAACAAACTTATCTTTCATGATAGGTATGTACTGTGTCTTGCACTGCACCTAAATTTTAGCCATATTAAACTATTTCAGTTTCCTCAATGTTAATCAAAATGGCTATATTTGCATGCTATCTCCTTGAACAGAGCTTGATTAGCATCCTTGTCAACTAAGAAATTACCCAGGAACTCAGTCTATAAATGAACAAAACTTGAGGAATTTACCAAGATGAATAAGACACCCTGTATGACCTTTCTTGCTTGTGACCTAGGGTAGGAAACAGACTCCTAAGCAACCTGGCATGATAAAAAAAGTCACCTTTTCAGAGAGATTATCCTTGACTGTACAAAGTTTACACCCATTCAGTCCATTATATTTCTGTATTATAAATATTTACCAAAGACTTCCTCTAGTCTATTTTGTTGTTTATCTGAATGTAATTCAGAGATTTTTGTTTGTTGTGCTCATTTCTTTACATCCTGCAACTAGAATGGTGCCCCAAATGCAGCTGGTATGTAACACATTTTTGTTGAATTAATATTTATTTGTCTATTTTGTGGTTTTTTTTTCCTATCTAAATATCATAGACTGTAAGATCCATGAGAACAGGGTCATTATCATCAGTCTTCTTCACTTGGGTGTCAAATACAACCTAGGCCAGTACTTAGCACTAATAAGTGATAATTAACAATCAGTCAAGAAAGGGACAAGATGGTGGCATAGAGAGGAGTGGAATTTAGTTAGTCCCCTTGAAAACTAATCAACAGCCAGGAGCTAGTAAATAATTTGGATTAACTGCTGGGGGACAACCATGACTGTCCACACATCATACACCAACCTGGATTGGGAGGATTGCCTAAAATCACAGCAAAACATCTGTAAGTTAAAACTGTGGAACTGTGCTGGGAGCCCCTCTGCCACAGCAGGCTTAGCTGCAAAACCTCACTGTGGTAGAAAGCTGCACTCTCCCAGCAAGCGAATATAGTGCAACTGAGATCCAACTGGGGTTTTAATTAACAAATGTGGACTGCTGAATACAAGCTACAAATCTCCAACAAGCAGACAGAGGCCTATAGTAATGACTGAACTTAAAGAACAAGAAGACTCATCTATCCTAGGAGGGGGAGCCCAGAAGACCAGATGTTACCTCTGGTTGACAAGTGAAATGAGGGAGCTGTGTACTGGCTCTAAAAGGAGGCTTTCTGTCCCTTTTTCTCTCTCTTAACCTGAGGGGCTCAGAGGAGAGAACCACAACAATTTTCAGTTCCCAGCACTCTGATCCAGACAGGGGTAGAGTTAACAGAGACAGAGAGACAACAATTCAAATGTAGATGGTAACCCCCTAGGGGGTGTATCTTTCCTAAGGGTAAGGAGGTAGAGCCCAGCTTTCCCTTCAGAACCAGACCCCAGAGCCTGGGGGAAAACAGCCAGAACAGAAACTGAAAGGGTCACATCTCCTTACACCAGTTGGAAGTGACAGTCTGACAGATGCCACCTGCTGGGCAGGTTAGGAAAAGCACAGACCCTAACAGGAAAGTCTGTCATTCCTCTAAGATACAGCCTGAACATAACCCCACTCTGAGACCTGAACCCATTATGGTCTGGGAAAATATGACTGGGGTAACCAAGGAAGCCAGATGGCTAGACAACAGAAAACTACAAACTATACTAGGAAAAATGAAGATATGGCCCAGTGAAAGGAACAAACTTATACCTAAATCAAGATACAGTTGAGATATTGTCTCACCTTAGTGAAAAAATCGATTAAAGATTTTCAAAACAATATGCTAAATCAAATCAAAAACCAAATCAACAAGTTCAGGGAAGGTATAAAAAAAGAGATGAAGGCAATAAAGAAAACACTGGGTGAACATAAAGTAAAAATTGAAAGGTTGAAAAACCAATGGCAGAATCTATGGAAATGAAAGACATAAAATAAGAGATGAAAAATACAATGGACACATACAACAGCAGATCTCAAGAGGCAGAAGAAAACAGGAACTGGAGACAAGACACCTGAAATCCTACACCCAAAAGAACAGATAGGGAAAAGAATGGAAAAATATGAGCAAAAGCTCAGGGAATTGAATAACAACACAAAATGCAAAAATGTATATGTCATGTGTGTCCCAGAAGGAGAAAAGAAGGGAAAGGGGCAGAAGCAATAATAGAGGAAATAGTGAAAATTTCCCATCTGTTATGAAAGACATAAAATTACAGATCCAAGAAACACACCATACCCCAAACAAAATAGATATGAATAGACCTATGCCAAGACACTTAATAATCAGATTATCAAACATCATACATAAAGAGAGAATCCTGAAAGCAGCTAGAGAAAATTGACCCATCACATGTAAAGAAAGCTTGATAAGACTATGTGTGGATTTCTCAATAGAAACCATGGAGGCAAGAAGGTAGTGGTGTGATATATTTAAGATACTGAAAGAGAAAAACTGCCAACCAAGAATCCTATATCTGGCAAAATTGTTTCTTCAAATAAATATGTAACTATACAGGGAATCATTGATTGTTTGCTTAGGATGGAAAGTATGGTGGGTGAAAAAAACCATGTTAAACAAAGAGCAGATTGATGAAGGAACCCTGAGGGCACTATATTGAGTGACATAGGTCAGACACATGAAGACAAATATTGTATGGTCTCATTGATATGAACTAATTATAATATGCACACATAGATATGAAATATAAGTTATCAGTATATAGAATGAGGCTAAAGAATGGGGAGTTGTTGCTTATTATGAGCAGAATGTTCAACTAGGTTGAACCTAAGTGTTTGGAAATGGACAGAGGTGACAGTAGCATGTTATTGTGAGAATAACTAACAGTGCTGAATGGTATGTGAATGTGGTGGAAAGGGTAGGCTTAGAGTCACATATGTCACCAGAAGGAAAGTTGGAGGTTAAAAGATGGGAATGTATAAAACAGTGACTCTTGTGGTGGACAATCTCTGTGATTAACTGTACAAATATTAGAAATCTCTTTCATGAACTAGAAAAACTGTATGACATTATAGAAGTTAATAATAGAGGAACATTCTGGTTTACTAATGCTGCCAGAATGCAAAACACCAGAAATGGATCAGCTTTTATAAAGGGGCCTTATTTGGTTATACAGTTACAGTCTTAAGGCCACAAAGTGTCCAAGGAAACACATCAACACTTGGGTACCATCACTGGAGGATGGCCATTGGCGTTCAGAAATCCTCTGTTAGCTGGGAAGGCACGTGGCTGGTGTCTGCCTGCTCCAAGTTCTGGTTTCAAAATGGCTTTCTCCCAGGAAGTTCCTCTCTAGGCTGCAACTCCTCTTCAAAATGTCACTCTTGGTTGCTCTTGGGGCATTTGTCATCTCTTAGCTTCTCTGGAGAAAAAGCCTGCTTTCAAAGGCCCTCTCCTAATGTCTCTGTAAACTGCAGTTCCTCTCTCAGCTCCTGTGCATTCTTCAATGTGTCCCTCTTGGCTGTAGCAAGCTCGCTCCTTCTGTCTGAGCTTATATAGTGCTCTAGTAAACTAATCAAGGCCCACGCTGAATGGGCAGGGGCCACACCTCCATGGAAATTATCCAATTAAAGATCTCACCCACAGTTGAATGATCACATCTCCACTGAAACATCCAATCAAAAGTCTCCAACCCAATCAACACCAACATGTTTCCTGCACACACAAGACTGCATCAAAGATAATGGCATTTTGTGGGACATAATACATCCAAAGCAGCACAAGGGATACATAGGGAAAAAATATATACCCATTGCAAATGATGTGTTACAGTTAATAGTGTTTTAACATTGTTTCATCAACAGTAATAAATGTACCATAACAATACTATGAGTCAATAATGGAGGGGAGTGGTTAGGGGTATGGGAGGATTTGAGTTTTCTTCTCTTGTCTTTATTTCTTTTCTGGAGTAATTAAAATGCTCTAAAATTTGAAAAAAGTGATTGTGTTGGTGGATGCACAGCTGTATGATTGTACCATTGGCAATTGATTGTACACTTTGGATCTTTAGATAATTGTATGGTATGTGAACAATCTCAATAAAATTAAATTTAAAAAAATGTATCAATGAATAATCAATACAGAGCATAGGCCTTACAAGAATAAGAGTAAATATTCAATCAGGGTTTGTAAAAGACAGGCAAAAAGCAAAAAAGGAAAAAAAAGAGGAAAGAACAAAGAAATCTGTATTGGACTTTGTGGCAGCTCAAGAGGCAGGAAAAGCTGACTATACCTACTGAAAAATGGTATTACCTGCTAAACATAGACATTCTTGCATGGAAGGTAGAAAGGTAATTGAATATAATCCTTGGCAATCACAGTAACTAGGAAGTAGAGCAATAGATAATAAGGTCTCATCCAGATGTCAAATATTCTGGAAAAGGACTCTAGTCTAAGGGATCATGGCAAGGATTAGATAAAGACCCAAGTATTTTACTTAAGTCATTGCTCTCCCAAAGAATTATTCTCTATAAAGATGAAAAATAATTAACTAAATTAGAAGCATCAACAAAGAAAACTAATAATTTGCAATACTAAAGAGCAAGTAAGGAGCATTTTGCTAAATACTGTATCAACCCATTAGAGCTAACAAAAATTCACATTAATACTTGGGAAAGCATTTTTATAACTTTCTCCAAACCCACTATTCTATATTACCTCTTTGCTTCCTGTTTCCAATTAGCCAAGTTATTTTCTGGTACTTGTGCAGATTTAGCATAATTGTTTATGGTGTGTTCTTCAGCACTTATATGGAATTCTGATGCTCTTTGCTTCTTAACAGCATGCTCTTTATTTTGACATTGATGACAATATTAAATAAATTGTTTGAAACCAAACAAGCAATCCAAAATTGAACAGGTGTTATGGACTGACAACTTCTCCTAAAACTTTGCTATGAATTTAGTGATTTCAAGTGGTTTATCTTCCAGCAGTATAATACAGTGGCTAAGATATTTGCCTCAGAAGCCAGAAAATCTGAGTTCAATTCCCAGCAGGAATTTAGAAGCTGTGTGAGCTAAGGCCAGTTATTGGACACTTTATTCCTCAGATTCTACACCTTTATAATAGATGTAATGTTAATATCAAGCCTGTAGTGTTATTTTAAAGATTCAATGAAATAAAAATATATGAAATACTTAGTACATGACATTGCCTACAGGAATCACTCAATGCTGTGGTCTTTGTTGAGGTGGTTATCCATGGCTTGTTGAATAAAGACAAGGAATCTAGCAGTCTATAGGATAAGCTAAGAGTGCACCATAGAAAATGAATGATAGAAAAACACAGGGACCCCAGCCCTTAGTAGGCAGGAATGAAAGGTAGTAAATGAGCGAGCTAGATAATGAGATGTAGAAGGTCAGAGAGAAATTTATCATAAGAAATTTTACAAATATGGATTAATTGCAACAGCTAGCTGTATTCTTTTAGACAACTCATGTTTCCTAAACCTCAGTTTCCCCATATCTAAAATGACATTTGCTTCTTACTTTCACTGATGGATTCTCTTTGCCAGGTACAGTTCAAATACTCAAAACAACCTACAAGTTAATTCATATATTATTCCCCTCTCATAGATGAGGAAACTGAGCCCAGAGAGGTAATGTAAATTGTCTAAGGTCACCCAAATATAATCACCCAAAAGTAATAGAGCAGAGATTCTAATTCACAGAATTTGGCTCCAGAGTTTATATTCATTGCCTTCAGGTAATTCTGCCTCTGCCACACCAGTGGGAAACTGCTTTACAAAGTTCATGTACTTGAAGTGTAAATGTGAAGTGTCATGACTCATGCCAACCAATAAGCACACAGCCTGTCACACAGATAAACCAAAAACAAATATTAGGTGTCACCATTAATAAAATATTGTTAAAATAAAGAGTTCACTGGCATCTGATAGTTTGTTATGCTAGATGCACTCAAATGTATTTTCTCCTAAATAAATGAAAAAAGAAAACTTGAAAACTAAATTTATGATGCAAAGAAAGGAAATGTATGTTGAAGTATTTTCTTTTATAAGAATAATAAATGATATTTCCTACAAAAGGTGGCATCAGCCAAGCTTTCTGGACTATTTTCTTTTTCTCACCCTAATTAGTGTAAATTCACTCAGAGCTTATCCAAATTATTTAGGCTTTATGAGCTTGATTTCTAAATTCTATAACATAGAAATTACAAAAATATATAAAAGAAAGGAAAAATATGAGCAATATCTCCAGGAACTTAAGGACAAAATGACATATAAGAATGTATGTATCATTGGTATCCCAGAAGGAGAAGAGAAGGGAAAAGGTGACACAAGCAAAAATAGAGGAAATAATCAATGAAATTTTCCCATTTCTTATGAAAGACATAAAATTACAGATCCAAGAAGCACAACAGACAGCAAACAGAATAGATATGAAGAGAACTATGCCAAGAAATTTAATAATCAGATTATTAAATGTCAAAGACAGAATCCTAAAAGCAGCAAGAGAAAAGTGATCCATCACTACAAAGGAAGCTTGATAAGACTATGTGCAGATTTCTCAGAGATAAAAGGAAGTGGTGTGATATATTTAAGACACTGGAGGAGAAAAACCATCAAGCAACTTGCTTATATCCAGAAAAACTGTCCCTCAAACATGAGGGAGAGGTTAAAATATTCTCTGAGAAAACAGACAAGTTTGTGACCAAGATACCTGCACAACATGAAATACTAAACAGAGCATTACAGACAGATATGAAAAGACAGGAGTGAGAAGTTTGGAACACAATTTTGGGTGATGATAGCACATCAAAGTAAGTACACTGAACAAAGATGGCTATGAGTGTGGTTGAAAGAGGAAGGTTAGGAGCATGTGGGACACCAAAAGGAAAGAGGAAAGTCAAAGATGGACTGTATAACTCAGTGAAACCTAGAGTTCTCAATAACCGTGATAAATTGTACAAACATGTTTTTACATGAGGGAGAATAAGTGAATGTCACCCTTGTAAGGTGTTAAAAATAGGGTGGTATTGGGGAAAAAATACAATGTAAATGAGAGACTATAGTTAATAGAAACTTTGTATTAGGCTTCCTTTAATGTAGCAAAGGCAATATACCAAAGCTAAATGCCTTTAAGAAGGGAACATAAGGGTGGGGTATGGGACTCTTGACATTGTTGATGTTGTCTGACTTTTCATATTACCTTAGGTTAACTCTATCTTTCCTTTTGTTGCTTTTTTAGCTGTCATAATTTTTTCTTTCTTTTTCTTTTGTCTCTCTACCTTCTTTGACTCCTCCTCCTTCTTTGTAGAGGAAATGGAGAGGTCCTTATATAGATAGTGGTGATGGTGGTGAATACATAATTATATGACTATACAGGAAACCATTAACTGTTTACTTAGAATGGAAAGTATGATGGGTGAACAAAACCATCTTTAAAAAAAATCAAAAACAGATTGATGAAGAAACCTTGAGGGCACGATATTGAGTGAAATAAGTCAGACGCATAAGGACAAATAATGCATGGTCTCACTGATATGAACTAACTATAATATGTAAACTCATAGACATGAAATATAAGTTATGAGGATATAGAATGAGGTTAAAGAATAGGGAGTGGTTGCTTATTATGAACAGACTATTCAACTAGGTTGAACTTAAATGTTTGGAAATAGAGGTGATGGTAGCACATTATTTTAATAATAGCTAACAGTGCTGAATGGTATGTGAATGTGTTGGAAAGGGGAAGCTTAGAGTCATGTATTTCACCAGAAGGAAAGTTGGATGTTAAAAAATGGGAATATATAAAACAATGAATCTTGTGGTGGACAATCTCTGTGATTAACTATACAAATATTAGAAATCTCTTTCATGAACTAGAACAAAGGTATGACACTATAACTAGAAGTTAATAATAGAGGGGTATATAGGAAAAATTATACCTATTGCAAACTATATACTACAGTTAGTAGTATTTTAATATTCTTCCATCAATAATAGCAAATGTACCATTCCAATACTATGAATCAATAATGGATGGGGGTGGTTAGGGGTATGGGAGGATTGAGTTTCCTTTTATATCTTTATTTCTTTTCTGGAGTAATGAAAGTGTTCTAAAAACTGAAAAAAATATATTTGTGGTGATGGATGCACAGCTGTATGATGGTACCATGGGCAATTGATTGTACACTTTGGATCTTTAGATAATTGTATGGTATGCGAACATTCTCAATAAAATTAAATTTTAAGAAATCAATCGATAAACAGATACTGCTTAATACTAACCATAATGATATCCTTTTTTACATAGTTATGGGTAACATGAATTTGCCAATATTTTGCCAAAAACTGCATTTCATATGGCTCTGATCATGCAGATTCTTCCCTACCTCATTTAATTCTCACAGCAACAGGTTAGGTATTACTAACATATAGAAAACTATGGGGTACAAGAGTTTTGATCAATAGAAGCCCAGACTTCAGAGTAATTAATCTTGGGAAATGGTGAATGGGAAGCAGGGAAGATACTTTTACTCCCATTATCTTTGTAGTCTTGAAAATAGCCTAAACTCATCCATCATCATAGCCCTTAAATGACTTTTGCAGCTTCTCATGATCCAAAAAATGCCCATTTGATGTGACTTTAACTATATACTCAAATGTATTTCTTTCCCTCAATTAAAGACAGCATATTCATTCCCATTCTTATTTCTAAATCCTGGAATCATACTTGGTTCCTTTTTCTCTCATTTCTTTCATCACCTATCAGGGAGTACCTGAAACTGATATCATTACAGTGATATCACTATAGTGCAAACTCTGCTATCATTCCTCTGATATCACTATATTTCAAACCATAAATATCTCTCTCACCTGGACACCTCTATTATCTCCCTAACTAGTTTATCCATATCAACACATATTCATCTACAATCCATCCATCACATAATTGCTACAGTTGCTTTAAAAAATATAATTAAGGTCATCTCATTCCCCTTTTAAAAAATTTCCAATAGATTCCAAATTTTAAAATAAAATGTAAACTCTTTGCCCTGTCTCTTGCTGTGGCATTCTACAAGAGCTGTCTCCTAACTGCATTTAAACCTTCATTTGTGCTACTCTGTTTCTCATATATTTTGTTCCATCCACATTGATTTTTTTCCCATTCCTCTACCATTCCTAGCTCATATCCTCCAGCTCTTCATACTTGCTTTTCTTCTGGCTCCAGGACTTCAAGTGGCAACTTCCTGCTCTGCATTATGGAATCAAGACTGATGTTACTCCTCAGAGAGGTCTTTATCCACTACCCTATTTAGTGTTGCCAACCACTGATTGCACTCATCAATCATAATATATCATATAATTGTGCTTATTTCCTTCATGATATTTATCACTATCTAAAATCTTATTTGTTTACTTGTTATCAAATCATACCTCTATATGTCATCTCCATGAAAATTATTTTTTGTCTTGTTCACCTTGTTATCACCAGAATATTGAGCAGTATTTGTCACAAATAACAACTCAATAAACCTGTCTTGAATGAATGAAGTCTTTGAATGCATCAGTTAGATGCATCCAAAATACATTCTCTAAAATGTAATATGATGTTATCACATCATCTGCTTACAACCCTACAGGGGGAGACCTGAAGAACGTGGTGGTATATGTTTTAGTCTGTCCTCCAGGGCAGCTAGTTAACATACAGGAACTGTCTGAAACAACTGTTTTGGGGACTTCAGAGACCAGAAGGTACACCATCCAGGAACAAGTGAAAATGTTAATAAATTGCAGCTGTAAGTAAATCTTTCCACACTGTGGAGGCTGATGTCCCTCCCCCACTGGCATAGCAGGCTGACTTGGAGTCACTCCCTGGTGGGAAACAGATACCTTCTCTACTAGGAGCAAGGAACAGGGAGCTTAACCAGGCTCCAAATGTGGATCTGGTTAACGAATTCAGATTGCTGAATACCAATTCCAAGCACAGATATATTTACAACCTAAACAAAAAAGAAAACAGGAGTTCCATTTCAGCCCAACTCCCAGCAGGAAGGAAGCAGGGTTCATGGAAAACAAAAAGAAGCTTCTGGAGTTGGCTGAGCTCTGATTGTTGGAAAATGGCTATGCCCCATGAAAAGTAGAAAAGTAGGGTTGACTGAGAGACAAAGTAGCTAATCAGATGAAGGAGCTAGTTTCCTAAAGGCTTTGTCTTCCCTAAAACAAGAGGGGAAGGACCCAGCATAAGTGGAAGATGTCATTCAGAGAATTTAGACCCAGGAGCTGGGATATCAGCAACAGTTTCAACCTACAAAATGTGGAGCTCAGTCCATCTCAAACATGCTCCAGCAGGGGTTATAGTAGGGCTGCTAGAGAGTCATATAACTTTTCAGTCCTGCAGGGAACAGGGGGCTCTTCCCCAAGAAAAGAGGGAGTGCAAAGCCCAGCACAGGCAGTGACTGTTATTTAGGGAATTCAGACCCTAAGAGCTTGGAAAATAGAAACAGTTTGAGCCTGCCTTCCCCTCAGCCTCTGTCTCAACCATGCCCTTCACAAAAGATGAGTCTACCAAGAATTAAAGGCTCAGTACCACTTTAATCTTGTCAGCAGCAGAGGGATGACAAGCACCATCTGCTGGGCAGCACAGGAAAAGCACAGAATCAGGAGGCTTCACAGGAAAGTCTGGTACCCTGCTGAGTCTCATCCACAGGAGACATTGATGCTGATTTACACTCCCTTCATGAGTCCTGTACCTGTCTTGTCTGGAAAAAGCTGACTGGGATAGAGCCTCTCTGAGGGGATCCTCCTCCCAGAATCAGCCCTCCAGGGCAAGAATCAGAAAAATAAGAGCTGTAAAAATTCTGATCAGTTAAACAGAAGCTATGCTACTGGTCTAGAATAAGATGAACCAAATGTCAAGGAACAGTTAGAGCACAATGCCAACCAACAAGAAAACCCTAGGCAAAAGAGAAATAATGACCTCCAGAATAATCTAATCAAGAAAATCAGATGCCTAGACACCAGCAAAAACTCACAAGGCACAATAGGAAGCACAAAAATATGGCCCTGTCAAAGGTACAAACTAAAATTTCAGATAAGATGGAGGCATTGAAACAACTAACTAAAGATGTCCAATCAAATATTCTAAATTAAATCAATGAGTTGAATGACAATGTGGCAGAAGAAATGAAGGATATAAAAAAGACACTGGATGACCATAAAGAAGAACTCAGAAGCTTGCCAAAAAAAAAAAAAAAAAAAAAAAAAGATGACAGAACTTATGGGAATAAAGACTACAATAGAAAAGATGGAAAACACAATGGAGACATACAACAGCAGATTTGAAGAGGCAGAAGAAAGGATTAGTGAACTAGAGGACAGATTATCTGTAATCTTAAACACAAAAGAACAGATAGAGATAATAATGGAAGAAAATGTAGGTAAATATAGGTAAATATCTTAAGTATCTTGTGGTAGGAGGTGGTTTTCGAGACCTTGCACCCAAAGTGCAAGTAATGAAAGAAGAAATAGATAAATGGGACCTCTTCAAAACTGACTACTTTTGGGCATCAAAGGACTTTGTCAGGAAAGTAAAAAGGCAGCCTATTCAATGGGAGACAATATTTGGAAACCACATATCCAATAAGGGTTTACAATCCAGAATCTATAAAGAACTCCTATAACTCAACAACGAAAAGACAAATGACACAATTTAAAAATAAGCAAAAGACATGGATAGACACTTTTCCAAAGGGGAAATACAAATGGCTCAAATGGATTTGAAAACATGCTCAACTTCACTAGATATTAAGGGAAAGTAAATCAAAACCACAATGAGATACCATCTCTCACCTACTAGCATGGCCATTATCAAAAAAAAAAGCAGGAAACTACAAGTGCTACAGAGGATGTGGAGAAATAGGTATACTCATTCACTGTAGGTGGAAATGTAGAATGGTGCAGCCACTCTGGAAGTCAATTTGGCAGTTCCTCAGGAAGCTAAGTAAAAAATTTACATATGATCCAGTAATCCTATTACTAGGTATATACTTGAAAGAACTGAAAGCAGGGACATGAACAGACATCTGCACATTGATGTTTAGAGCAGTATTATTCACAATTGCCAATAGATGGAAATAGCCTAATTGTCCATCAACTGACAAGTAGATAAACAAACTGTGTTATATACATACAATGGAATATTATGCAGCTATATAACAATAAAATCATGATGCATGCAGCAATGTGGATGAAACTTGACAACATTATATTGCATTAAATAAGCCATAAACAAAAGAAAAATACTGCATGTTCTCACTAATATGAACTATGATGAGCAAACTCTGAGAGTTAAATTTGAGAACAAAGATTATCAGGAGATAGAGGGTAGAGAGGGCATTTAATGCTTAAGGAGTACAGAATGTTTAACAAGATTGATTGTAAGGGTTCAGAAATGGATAGCACAATACTGTGTGATGGTAGCACAATATTATAAGTATAATGAATAAAGCTGAGTGTGTATATGGTTGAAAGAGGAAGGCTACAGGCATGTATGGCACCAGCAGAAAAGATAAAGGATAAAAACTGGGACTGTATAACTTAGAAAAAACTAGAGTGGACAATGATGGTAGTCAATTGCAGAAATATAAGAAAGTTTTTACATGAATGAGAACAAATGTATGTCACCATTACAAGGTGTTGAAAATGGGATGCTATAATGGGAAAAATACAATTAATGCAAACTAGGGTCTATAGTTAACAGTAACATAGTAATATTCTTGTATTAATTGTAACATAGACAACATACCAAAACTAAATGTCAATAAGAGGGGGTTATAAGAGAGGAGTATGGGAGTTTTTTTCTTTTCTTCTTTCTTTTTGGAAGAAATGGAAATGTCCTCATATAGGTTGTGGTGATGAATGCATAACTATGTGACCATACCAGAAGCCATTGATTGTATGCTTAGGATGGCGTATGAATAAAACTGTTTTTTTTTTTTTTCAAAGTAAACAGAAAAACTACAAGTGCTGGAGAAGATGTGGAGAAAGAGTTATATCTATTCACTGTCAGTAGGGAAGTAGAATTGTGCAGCCCCTCTGTAGGGCAGTGAGGTGGTTCCACAGGAAGCTAAGTAGAGGGTTGTCATATGATCCTGCAATCCCGTTACTACTCAGAAGAACTTTGAGCAGAGACATGAATAGACATTTGCATATCAATGTTGAAGGTGACTTTATTCACAATTGCCAATGGATGGAAGCGGCCCAAAGGTCCATCAATTGATGAATGGAAGGGCAAACTGTGGTGTAAACAGACAATGAAATATTGTAAGACTACAGAAAGGAATGAAATCATGAGGCATGCCATGAGATGAATGAAACTTGAGGACCCTATGTTGAGCAAAATAAGCCAGAAACAAAAGGACATATTTTATGGTCTCACTAATATGATCTAACTATAATGAGCAAACTCTGAAAGCATAGGTTACCAGAAGATAGAAAATGGGCAGAAATTGGGCACTGATTGATTAAGGAGTACAAAATGTTCAATAAAGTTCATTATAAAGGTTCAGAAATGAATAGCCTAATACTGTGTGATGGTAGCACAATACTGTAAAGATAATTAACAGAGTGTGAGTGTGTTTGAAAGAGAAAGACTAGAGTCGTGTATGTCACCAGAAGGAAAGCTGGAGGATAAAAACTGGGACTGCATAACTTAGAAAAAACCAAAGTGGACAATGATGGTGGTTAATTGTATAAATATAAGAGAATTCTTACATGAACTAGAACAAACTTAGGTCACAATTATAAGTTGTTAATAATAGAATGTTATGTCGGAAAAATACAATTAATATAAACAAAGGTCTATAACTAACAGTAACATTGTAATATTCTTTCATTAATTGTAACAAAGGCAGTATACCAAAGCTAAATGCTAAAAATAGGGGGATATAAGGGATATGGGCTTTTCTTTCTTCAGAAGAAATGAGAATATTCTCATATTGACTATAATGGTGAATGCTTAACTATGTGATTATACCAAGAGCCATTAATTATACGCTTAGGATGGATTGTATGGGGTATGAATAAAACTGTTAAAAAAAATCCTACAGTGGTTCCCCATTATTTGTGGAATTACTTTTTAGTCTGAGAATTACTGTCTCTTGTGATTTTTTTCTGTGCTTTCCATCCATCCTAAACTCTGGTCTTATTAAACTACTTGCAGTTTCCTCTATATAAATCCAGCTGCATATACTTGCATGCTCTTCTCTTGAAGAGAGGCTGATTAATGGGGCAACTGAGAACTTAACAGTTTCCCTAAGTCTATAAAGGTACAAACCTTTAGGAATTTATAGTATGCTCAGGTGTGAATGACTTGCTCATATTCAATTTTTTTTTCATTGCCCTTTGATTTTTGCCTCTGGTCACCACAGTATTTTCTTTATTACCCACAATTAACTCTTATTAGAATAGTTGCTTCTTCTTGTCAAGGATTTTTGTTTATTTCAACTGGAATTTGGATGAAACCTGGAAGCCAACATTGTCAAAATTAAACTAAGTCTGGTGTTTAAGGGGAAACATGATCTAGTAACCAGCATTAATCAGAGTTAATTCAATCCTTACTCTGTCATTTAAAGAAATACCAAAGAGAGGTATGTGTTTTCAGGGCAAGCACATGTATAAAAATACCTCTTCCCATTACTACCTGTTTTAATGTCCTCTCCACTGAAATTGACTGTTTTTTTTTTAATTAACCCTCATACTCATAATAGTAGTCACACATAAAGTACTCATGTGCCATGCATTGTTCTATTTTAAACACTTTGCTTATGCTAATCATTTAGTCCTCACAGCAACTCTGAAGAAATTATTATTACTATTTTTAAGATAATCAAGCAAGAATTTATATAGTACCTTTTTAAAGTAAATATTGTTAGGGATAAACAAGAAAACAGAAGAAATAGCCCATGAAGTCAAAGATCTTAAAACTTCAGCTGTAAACAAAACAAAAAAAAGCACACACATTTACAGATCCAACCTCCTTCCACCCTAACTTATAATCAAATATTGTATTCTATGGTATAGACCCAAAGGAAGAGCTTTGTTTGGCATGGGAGATATAGATGAACATTTCTATTATTAGAACAGAGCCAGCCATGCAGTCTCTTAAGGCAACAGGTGATAAACCCAACTCAGGTGTGGGAGAAGAAACTTGAGTCTGGCCAACAGGTTCCTATTCGGTTTCTGGCATCAGCTTCTCAATTTAATTTAATTTCCTAAAGACACTGGATGCAAATTTCCAGTGTTGTCACTCTTAGGAATTGCTTAGAATCAAAACTGGCTTCATTTACATCACTGTACTAAGTGCTAAGTATCCAAGTCAACACCATATGGCAGGTAGGAAGTTTTCTGCTTTTGACAAGATGGTTAGAAATGGGATACATGGAGAAGTGGAGGAGATAAAGCAAGGACATGACTCGAAGTATCACTTACAAATTTAGTTTTCTAATTGTTGGCAACAATGGGAATATCGATGGCTATACTATCTATATCATTTATTTAAATGTGCATTTGAAAAGGCATTGTTCTGAAACATGCTAGAGTAAGAAATTGCATATTAATATAATCATAATCACCTAATTCTCCTTTTAAATAACTCAAGTTCCATGTTAGCCAAAACTATAAACGGTTGTGAAAATTCTTCAGCAAAATCAAATGCAGTCAAACCCATAATGTAGTGTTTGTCTTATGTTTTCCTCAAACACTTGAATATTAAAATCTTTTAAAATATGACCATATGCGTAAAAATTCTTGCAATTCTCCTTATTATATGTTGGTGACAATAAATACTGATAAGAAGAATGACTGTGCTCTCAGACTTTAATAAAATGTGTGCCTTTGTTCATATCACTCATAAATATATCAAAAGATAAACATTATATTCCTAATGTAGTCTTAAAACTAATTTGCTAAAGATAAATTAATATAGTTTTAGTAACCAATCTTGTATCTTTCCCTTCCTTATGTAATGATCATTTCATTTATAAAGTCTAATTGTTACGGCTTGAATGAAAATAATCTAGTTTAAATGCTCCTCTTTAGAATTCTTCACATTCTTTTACCATGACTATAAGGGATATTGTTGAGAATCAATATTGACTTTCAAGTTAAAAATTAAAAAATCTAAATCCCATAAAGAGTTATGTGTAATGAAGACAGACTAGAGTTTTAACTATTATGTTAAATGCATGTTAGTGCAGACAATAACTAGAATAAACATATGCAAAAACTTTGAATAGTTCATATTGTAGATATTTAAACCCTGGTGTGTAGATACCATATATATAAATAATGCAATAAAAATTATCATAGGAAAAAAGCACTAATGTGATATAATTACTGCTTTCAATTAGGTATATTCAAAACAGTGTGTTTAATTGAATTAAAATAATCTCATATAATAGATTTTTTTTATTTCTTAGGACATATTGATTGTCTTCTTCACTGTAGAAAAAGTACAGCTAAATAGTTGCAATTATAAGCAAAATGAAATCAAGTTGGAGGAAACTTTGAATTATGAATCTGTTATATATATATATAGATATATATATATATAATGACAGTATTATAGACCACTCTGTTTATGAATGTGTTTTATATTTAAAATACTCAAACAATTGCCTAGATAATTTCATTGCTTAATCAATACATTTCACCATAAAGTTTATTACCTTGTGTTATTATGATCTACAGAGAAATTTTGCTTATAGAACTCATATTTAACATTTTAACATGTGTACTTAGCTTGTAAATATTACAACAAATTAGTGTTATGTCATTTAAATTTTTCTCACAGAAACATATAATATTAGAAACCTGGATATATTATTAGAAAAGTGCATTGTGAGTATTTATTGTGTAAGCAACTCATGCTATATTCATGTAACTATATACTTTTATCAAGAAATAAATGTGGAGAATGGTTTATACTAACTGAAGATATTCCAAACAGAAAAGGAGGCATTGGGTCAAGAAATAATCAGAAAATCATATCTTTAGACGGTAGCTCAAAGGAAAGCTATTCTAGTCCAAAGAGGCTTCATCTAAACTATCCAGGAGAAATGTTTAGTGTGTCTAGCCTTATGTTCTAAAAAATATCAAGCTATACGAATATGTTTTAGCATACTCACCTAAGTACAAAAATAGTAATTGCAAAATTACTAAAATCACTATCTCTTCTCCTTGCCAATGTAAACTGTTTCATACCTAGGTCAATATGTGACTGTTAGTGTCCAGGTCCAGGCTAGCCACACTTAAATCTTTTGAAAAAGATAATACCTTATGAATATTAAAGGAAGTTGCATGTATAGTATAAAGATAGCATACAATATAAAAAATTAGACATTTTAACATCTGTGAAGGAAAATATCAACCCTGTTAAGTGTAACTCAGTTGTGTTATAATTTGAGAAGTATAATTTCTGTAGAAGAAAATATTAAACATAATTTGACCTATGACTGTTACGGATAGCATCATGAAATTATAACTGATAGAAGTTTTATGAATGTAAAACAAAATGTAAACACTAAAACCAGAGAAAGTAAATAACACTTGTCCAAAACCTCAACAAACATTTCTTGAGTTTGTAATTAAGGCACTGCTTCACGTCAATAGGAAAAGACGGATCCTTTAACAAATTGTTTGGAAATGGGCTGTCCGTTTTGAGAAAAAAAGAGTTAAATTGTCTCCCACATGCTGTATACAAAATTGGAATTTAGAGGGATTAAAGAGCTAAATATAACAATCCAAATTATAAAAGTATTAGTAAAAAATAAAAGGAAATGATTTAAAACTTTTGTAGCAGGCAAGACTTCTTGTTAAGAAAGACTCAAAATCAGAACTTATAAAGAAAAAGACTGATAGACATGACTAATAATTTAAAGCTTATGTTCGTCAGAGAGAGTGCAAACAGTGCTAAAATGTAAACAAAAGGCCATGAGGAATATTTTCAATGACTATTACCAACAAATAGTAAAAATAGAGAACACAGAAATCTCCTACAATGCTATATAAAAAATACAGTTAACCTAGTATGAAAAGTGCAAAGGTGATATGAATATACAAGTCTGAGAAGAAAACCCACAAATTTCAACAAAAATATAAAAGAATGCATATAATGCAATGACAACTGAGACATAGCATCCCTACCTTCAAATTTGAGAATGTTTTTTTTTAATGACACTCTTCATTGCTGCCAAGAACTGAGGTAGGGATTACAATAAACCACTCTTCCACACTGCTGGAAGGAATGTAAATTATACAAACTTTTTAGGAAAAGCTGAATTCTCTTTGCCTCAGCAATTCAACTTCTTAAATTCATCCAGCAGAAATACATATATGCACAGAGATGTGTGTACAGAGTTGTTTATCGCACTATTATGTAATAAAGAAAATGAACCTAAAATTCTATCAATAGATAAATGGTTAGAGATTGAAAGTTGCCATAGAATATCATGCTGGTCTTAAAAATAATTAATTAGACCTTTATATTGACAATGAAATATCTTTACGATCTGATTTTAATTTAGAAAAGCAAGCTGCCTAACAGTATGCATACAATGAATGTTTTAGTAACTATATCACAGAATCTCTCTCTCTCTATATGTGTGTGTGTGTGTGAATGCCCATGAAAAGGACTGATAAATGCCCCAACTTTTATCTCTGGGTATAGAGTATAAATTATGGGTGTAGAGGAAGGGGGCTGGTGAAAGAAGACATTCAAACGATAGTATTACTCTTTATTTCATCATGTTAAAAAGAAATATGTGAGTTACATATTACTATACAAAATACAAAGGAAAAAATGAAAAGCTCCTGCCCTCAAAAATGTATTTTGTGTCTCTGATATTAGTTACAATCAGAGATTCTAATGTTTGATTAATGAATTTTTCCAACTTTTTTATATCAATTGTATAACAGATATTCTGTTAATATTTCAAAGAACCTTTAGATTTCTCTTTTACATATGTCTTGGTATCTAATTTCCTGAAAAATAACAGTTCAGTTTATGTGACTGGCTTGGTGGAAGAGCTCAGTAAGTACCATTACATCACTTTTTAAAAACAACCAAGTTATAGAAAGTGCAATGTTATTTGGAATTCACTGGCTATATGCATTTGTAATTTGTTTAATGTTTCCCTCCAACAAATCAATCAATATGAGGGAAAAACTTCTCTATGAAATGCTTTTATTTTCTTCCAATCTATTTGTCATAATCCTTTATTACGTACATGTTACCTAGTTGCAGCCACATGGTTGACATTTCCCTGCTAATAGGCCAGTTTGCACCAGACATATGTGTAAGTGGAATATCAGAAGGACCAACAAAATAATATCCAGTATTACTTGATATCAAGACTGCAAAAATGAACGGAAGCTGCAAAAACCTATATTCATGCAAAATAAATATTTTTGTGTTAGTATAGAGCGCCACCCAGTGTCATAGAATTCTCTGTGGAGCACCATGCACAGTGGGCTATTGTGCCAAAGTAGAAAGGGACTCAAATGACCCTAAATGAGCTATGTGTTAATATATTTATCTTGAAATTTATTTAGAAATATTGCATATGCTGGCTTATTAGAAAACATTAAATTGAGATGAAGCAGCAGTAAAAACAAACTGGTATGTTCACTCCAATTTCCATCAACTGGCAATTCTTCTCTTTTTGGATCTTTGTCACTTAAAAAAAATCCAGGTAAATTCTTAGTTGTATTAATTCATGGTATATTACAAGGTGCTTTAAGACATTCCAAAGAGATCATTCCAGAGGCCATTATAGACTCAGGCATACCTTATGTTTCTGCATACCTAAAATGATAATTTTTCTTTTTAATTAAATTGCAAATGAAAACAGGAATGCATTTACAGAAAGAAGCAGAGGAATTTTTAGTTTTCGATAGTAACATTTACCATAGGAATTTACTGCTTTAGAGAGATATTATTTCGAAATTAAGCATCACAATTAGATCATAATATTCATGTCAAGGAAGACCTAGAAAATAAAAAGTAATTAAAAAAAGACATTGTTTCATCACTTCTTTGCTGTGGTGATAAGGAAAATGTAAAATTCTCTCTTAGTAAACAGAATGTTTCAAATTTAATGAAAATAACTACATCTTCTAAGATAATAAACTATAATGTACATTTCTCATTTTATTCTGTTTCTTTGGTGTTCTTCAAGGTTCTCTGCTCCTCCTTTACTGCTTGCCTTTTTTGATTGTGTCTTCACTGATGCCTGATAAATGCATACTTCTTGTGTTCAACTGCCTCAGGGTTTCTCTTGCATGCCTACAATCACATCCAACTCTACTCTAACCTAATAATAATTTTCCTCATTCAAATGCCTCTTTCCAGTTTCTGTAGCTGGCACTAACTTTGTTTTGGTCACCTGTGCTTGAGTCAGCTTTTAGTCAGCACTTAGCAAATATATCCTATTGTTGTTCTTGCTATTGTTGTCCTTGTTACTACTTTCATTATTGAGTTTTACTCCTCTGGGTTTTATTTCTCAGATCCTGTCTCCTGATATATTGACATCTTCTTTGCTGTGCTTCTTGTTTTGTTCTTTTTATTCCTTATGTCACTATCTTCATTTAGGTTCTGGTTATGTCAATTTTCTCCTAATTTTCCTGTTGATCACATCTTCTTCTTATAATCTAGCCTGCACATAACAAAATTAATGCACCTAAAACTTTTCTCATGTTCTTTCCAAATAAACTGTAAATACCTAAAGGTAAGAATGATGTTTTTTAAAATAGATACTCTTATCAGCAGTTTCTTATTTGTTCTATGTGGTGCTGACCATGGAATAACAAACAGTAATGCAAGGCAAACTGCTGACTGTGAGTAGAGTTTAATGGTGTTAGATGGAAATATTCATGATATTTAAATTGCTTTGCCATTGGAGATCACTCCCTAGATTAAAGAGTATGTCCGAAATGGCATTTTCCACGAATGTTGGTTTAAAAACTCTTTAACATATCCAGAGCACAGGAGGAACACAGACTCCACTGAAAAAAATTCATTTCCAGAGATATGGTTAGAGAGAAGTTGAGTGTAGTATACAGTTATTAACAAAGTTAATAAGAAAAGAATAATGACTACTTGTAATTAATGATGAAAGACCCAACATAAGACATGTGGCAAGGCAACCAGAGATATACAACAGGATCACAAATACAAAATGGAGACTAGAGTCCAAACCACTCTCTGCGCAACTAATTTGGATCTATCCCCAGTTTCTTGGGAGGGTGTAAAGAGACATTGTTATTGGAGCACATTTTATCTTCATTATTCATCCCTTAGCTTTTTATATAGTGAATGTTACATATTTCAAAAACTCTGTGCATACTCTTTCCTTGTTAATGAATACTTGTATTGTCCTTCTACATTCCCTGGTTAAAGATGCTTTACAGCATATGAACATCTGGACAAGACAGATGTTACCTTACACCAAAGCCAAGACTAGTCTAGTCTGGAACATGGGGTAAAGTGAGCCACAGAGAGCTCTCAGGGGATTTCTGGTCAACATGGCTTTGTGAGTTCATTCTTCTAATTTCCTCTTCTATTCCAAACATGGCAAACCTAGATTTAATAAAAGAGATGTAGCCATTGGTTGGTGCTAATACCATGAATTTGCTGGCCTTAATTACTGCAAGTACGCATAGGCATCATCAAATTTCAGTTATCATGGGGTAGCACAAAATGGCAACTCATTGGAGCAGAAGACAAGAGCTATCCACTCTGCAGGAAATGAAGGCAGGGGTGGAATCCCTATCAATTTAAGAAAGGGAGCAAGAGGAAACAGACATTCACACAGATACAACTGTGATCATTTTATCATTTTAGATGTGCTACCTATTAAACCACTTGTATTTGGCATCTCATAAATAAAACAAATCAAAGACAATGACATTTTAACAAAAATTTATCCATATATCCATATATCCATATTTAGGTAAGTAATGTAACATTTAGAAAATCCAAAAAAAAAAAAAAAAAAAGAAAAGAAAAGAAAAGAAAGAAAGAAAATCCAATTACCCAGATGTTAATTCTAGATACTTTTTATGGTTTAGAAATGTCCATAACCTCAAAAGACATTTTTTAGAACCTGTATTCTAACTAATTTTCTACAATTTAAAAGAATAATGGAGTGATCTATTAAAAATATAGTTACATAGGGAAGATAGACATTGGGTTTCAATTATCTATTGCTGCATAACAAACTACTCCAAAATTTAGGTGGCTCAAAAATAGCAATTATTTTGTTTATAATTTTGAGACAGAGGAATTGGGGAGGTTCTTGGTTGAATGGTTTGTGTCTGAACTTGACATTAGCTAAGACTACACTGGAGCTGGAAGATCCACTTCCAAGATATCCTCTTACTCACATGTCAGACATTTGGAGACTCTTAGACTCTCTATCTCTGTTCATATAGAATTTTATCCTCCAGGGCTTCTACAAATGACTTTGACTTTCACAGTTTGAAGAAACTTCTTGGCACTTTCAGCTTTGGTCTGCATATCTTCTTCAGATTCACCAGTCCATTAACACACTCTCTATTTTCCACATTACTACAGGTACCAGTTTCACTAAATTTTTTACCAGTACATAACATGGGCCATCTTTTCTCTAGTCCCCAATACAATTTCCTCACTGTCCTTTCAGTCTCCCTTTATAGTCTCCTTGAGACCTTTTCAGGTTCCTTTCATTGCTTTGTTATGGCCACAAAATGCTTCCAGTTCACAAGTTCTATAAAATCAATAACAAACCACCTGAAATGTAATCATTTAAAAAATCTTTTTATTTTGCTTACATTTTTATGAGGAAGGAACTCATGAAAGGTTTGTCTGTGTGGTTTATTTATGATCTATGTGGTGTCATCAGCTGAGATGGCTGGAAATGGGGGATTCACTTTAAAGATGGCTTTTTTTAACCCATGTGTCTGGCACCTTGATTATTTTGGTCACTATTTCTCTCTGTCAATCTCCCCCACCCCCAACCCCCCTCCCCGGCCCCATCCCCTCCCCACCCCCTTGTCATGACAGCTCACCCTCCAGGGCTTCTCCATGAGGCTAAACCTTTCACAGCATGAGAAGTTCGAGGGACTTACGGTAAAGGGGTTTCAAAGAGGCAGAAAGCAAAACCTGCCAGGCTACTTAAGGACATCACTTCTGCCATATATTTTGTGGTCAGTGCAGTCACAGGAACTGCTTAGTTTTAAAGGGGGTGGAGAAATAGACTCCATCTCTTGATGCAGGAATGACAATGTCACATTACAGAAGAGCGTTTCTGATAGGAGATAACATTGTGACCATCCTTGGAAAATATCATCTTTCACAATTATCATCCTTTCATATAATTCAAGTATGTGAATAATAAAATATTCAAGTAGACAAAATCAACATCTTAATTTGCCAAAATGAATACATTTCCTGAGCAACTTTTTTTAAAAAAAGCAGATATTTAACATACTTTCATTAAAGTGTAACTTCAATCATGATAGTATTGTGAAGTCATATTTTAGTATAAATTAAACCACCTATAAAATATAGAAGACTCTACTCAGTAAATGTAAGAATATATAGAGAAAAGACATCTTTGTTACAAAATTTTATCTAAAAAAAACAAAGAAAATTAAATTGTATTAGTCTTTGTAGTTTCACATCAACTAAAACATTATCGTTGTGCTTGAATTGCATGACTCAATTGAGTTAAAAAACAATTAAAGAAGAGTGGATATGAATAGCTTAAAAGCAGCATCCATAACCCATTTCACTTCATTATTGAAATAATAATTTTGTGAAGGCATTTTACATTGTTATTAGAATAGCAATTCATATGATTTAACCAGTTTGAAAGAAAAGTAATCTGCTTTCTTAGTTGGAAGACATTCTTTGTGGGTTAAATGCTCACCCTCTCTTATGATGCAGTAGCAATGATATAGCTAGGATTTATTTTCTTGTGTTGAGAATTGTTTCCTTAGAATACATTTAGCCTCTTTCAATTTTGTCATACATGAATATTATTTCAGTATTATTGTTTGGTTTCACTTTCCTCTTAGCCATAATATATTACTATATTGTGACATCACAGCAGCTGACTTTCATTAGTGGACTACGTTCTTATGCACCCATTAAAACTCTTTTATTTTCAGTGTTTTACCAACGAAGTTATTTAATTGTGGTTCCATTTAAGATTTATTCAGGTTAGTAAAATATGTATATGCCATTATTGGAAAAATCCACTTACATGAAATACAATAGCAAAGTAAGCAAACCATCATTAAAAACCAGTCAGGCCATTAAAATCACACTTGAAATGGTCTTAAGAAAACTGTAAAAATAAGATAAATTAAATTTCATTTTCAAGTCACTACTGTGTTTCAGGTAACTCACATAGGAAAGGAGATGATTTAATTGTCCGGATAGCACAGCAAGAGATCCTCTGAAGTTAGACTGAAGTTGGCTCTGTAGTATCTTGCTTTTCTTTCACACAAACACACACTTTCTTTGGCTACTCAGCATGATACTCAGTAAGCCTGGATATGAGAGGCTAACAAAGAAGAAATGTTGTTATTTATTATTCAATACTCTCCTGGGGTCCCTAGCCACTTGGAAATAACATAATTCCATATGAAATATTTAACTCTCAAAAGTTCATTCCAGGTAAAACCAAATCAGACACTGTATGAAAATCAAGAGAAATAGCACTAAAAGCTCGAGTTTTTATCAATTTAAATCCAATTTTATAAAATGTGGCTGAACAAAGGCTTTGTGAATAATCATCCTATGTACCTTAAATTCATCTGCAAAAATCTGTTCAATTAATTCCCAAATTTCTGCAAGCACACTTTCCACATTTGCAAAATATCTTTAGTAAAACAAATTGTCTTGATTTCTACTTAATTGTCTGCTTTGTTAGCACTTCTTCACTCTTCATTTACAAACACTTTGCAAAAATTCTAAAAGCAAGCAGGAAACAAAGTACTTATTAACCCTATGTTCCACAAAAGGTGTTAGGGAAGACACTGTTCTATGACTGTGCTTTTTATTCATCTCAGAGACAACACTGTTTAGTACTCAAATGCAGATTCTTTGACCTATTTTTGGGGGGGTAGGGGGGTAGGGGTCTGTGTCCAGATTTAACTTTTTTTTAATTTCCATTCTAATTACTAAATAAAAAAATACATTTTTATGTTGGTGGCTGTATTAGTTTGCTATTGCAGCATAACAAATTACCGCACATTTAGCAGCTTAAAGCAACACTCAAATTTTGGTGGATCAGGGGTCCAGCATGGCTTAGCTGGATCCTCTGCTGAGGGCCTCACAAGGCCACAAGGAAGGTGTCAGTCAGGCTGAGTTCTCATCAAAGGATGGACTGGGGAAAGATCAATGCCAAGCTACATCAGATTGCTGGCAGAATTCATTTCCTTGCATCTGTAGAACTCATTGAGGCTTTCTCAAAGCCAGCATAAGAGTAAGAATAAGATGATTGGCAGCATGATGCATGTTTATCTTAGCTTATAATTAAACATTGAACAAACATATATTGACTTAATGAATGAAGAGCACTGACTATATTTGACCTGATATTTTAAATAATGAGAATATTATCAATGCTTTTTACATCAGGGCATAGATTACAAAATAGCAATATTATTAACATTGACAAAAACAACCAAGAAATCTAGTTTCATGAGCTTATATATTATTATTGGAGACGATAAAACATGAAACGGCCTAGTTTCTCTTAAAATAGCATTCAAGGATCTACATGGTATGGGCTTAACTTACTTTTCTCAATTCATCTCCCAAAATTCCCACTACCCACATTTGGTACACTCCACCTGAACTCTGCTTCTTTCAGATGTGCCCCTTGCTTTGCCACTTTGGTATCTTCACTGGCAGTATCACATCTAATTAGAATGCCCTGTATTCTTCTGCCCTGTGTGTCCAATTCCTACCTCTTCTTCAAGGCCAGCCTTTAAAACAAGTTTTCCTAAGACACCTTTATTGAAGAACCTCTTTCCAATAGGAATATCCTCCTCTTCTGACCTCTCTTGGCTATCTTTTAAGTTATCACTTTTATGCACATATACCTTTACCTTTATTAGAGGTTGTATTCGTTCCCTAAGACTGCCATAACAAATTACCACCAACTGGTGGTTTAAAACAACAGAAGTTTATTCTTTCCCAGTTTGGGAGGCTAGAATTCTGAAATCAAGGTGTTGCCAGGGTTGGTTCTTTCTGAAGGCTCTAGGGAGACTCTGTTTCTTGACTGCCTCCTACCTTCAGGTGATGGCTGGCAATCCTTGGCATTCCTTAACTTGTAGCAGTATGATGCCAATCTCTATCTCCATTGTCACTTGGTGCTCTCCCCGTGTGTGCCTGTGTCCAAATGTCCCTGTTCTTATAAGGATACCATCCTTGTATCCTTAAGCCCACATTAATCCCATGTGACCTCATCTAAAATTGATTACATCTGCAAAGACCCTATTTCAAAAAAGTCACATTTACAGGTAGTGTGGGTTAGGATTTAAACATACCTTTTTGGAGGATACAATTCTACTCACAACAGACATGTTTTCGTGTTTGCATGAGGGAATGTACAGAGTATGCTTAATACCATTCCTGATACTTATTAAGCATTCAGTACATCATAAATATTCAAATATCTTCTCTCCTCTACTACTACATCATAGCTCTGGAGGCAGAAATTTTTCTAGTCCTATCACATTGACTTACAAAGACATGTAAAGCATAAAAAAATGACAATGTTTTAAATGAAGATATTTTATTACTATACATTATGAAGCACATTTTATAACATATCTTTATTATCTGCTTTTTAAAAAATAGACTGGAAGGTATAACATAGCTTTAGAAGTTAATCATAGAATAAGTTAATCTATGATATTCTGTGATATCTGGCTTACATTGATTTATCATTGCTCCTTTATAACCTTTTATGATATTCAAGTTGAATGGTTTTAAATATTTTTAATTTTAACTTGGGTTTCTTTTGAATGACTTTCTTTAGGTACCCTGTTCTATTATGTTATTAACAGTATGTTTATATGAGGCTATGATGACTCCCTATCAATGAATTTTGTAAATGTGGCTTTATGTTAGGTTTTGCTCAACTGTTTTCACCTTTATTTTCCTTTTGCTCTTTTTCCGTCCTCATACCTTTAGTGAGAGGAACACTTTCTGATATTTAAGGATTATACAATATGGAACTATTTTCTCTTCCATCGTTACTTCTTGGATATTTGCCATCACTGAAAGTTCAAATTCCAGTAGATTAAAAATATGGTGTGTGTATGTATTTTTGGTGTGTGTATGTGTGTGTATGAAATCTATTTTGATCTTTCTCACTTTCATATCTGCCAATAAAACTTCCAGTCACAAATATATTCTCATTCTAAGTGGCAAAGTTTCCTTTCCTTATCTTCTATTTGACCTTTCCCAAGCCATATAATGGTATCATACTGTTGGCACTTTAAAATCTGCCTTTTTGACCCTTTCTTCTTGTTGATACCTTTTGCCCACTTCACTTTTATATTACTATCCCTAAAGCATAGGTGCCAGATTTCTCTATAACTTGGCTTCTAAGGAGATTTTTCTATTTATTGCTATTATTCTATTAGTTTATTATTTCTATTGTTGTTGTTCTTACATGTAAACCCAAAATGCAGGAAGTGAAAGATTTTGATTTCTTTCCTGCCAGGCGATTCTTTATTCTCTGATTCAACTAGTTTCTTACTAATACTAATATTTTGTTCCAATATTGAAAAATTTTGAACAAAAATTTATTTACATTTTCAGATATTCACACTTTCTGGTCCACAATTTATTCCATTGCACTTAGCCTTTAACTCTTCTAACTCTATAGCATTCTTATATCCCATGATTAACATATAACTTTGCAAATCATTATGCATCATTCTAGTCTTTTTCTTCAGTGTTTCTTTGAATACCTTTATCTCTTATTCCTAATGACTCTTATTCCTGTATTTTCTTTTTATCACTGCTATACCTGAATAGTCTGTGAATTAAATATGTCAAGCTGTTAAAGTCTCCTTCAGCGAGCAAAATCTGTCACATTTACTTTTATTCACAAAACTAATTACAATATTTCTTTGCATGTATGGCACTCACATTGTGTTCAAATATAGGCTTCCTTTGGAGAAGACAAGTATATTGGAATCTCTACTGAGAACCTTGAGGTGCTGTATTGCTGAGGTGGAGGAACACAATCATGCATGGAAATATTTTTTCTCAAATGACTGGAGTCTTGTTATGAACAATAAAACTTTGTTTTTTACATGCAAATCTGATCCAATATTCTAATGATTAGATGCATGTTACTAATCAATAAAATAAGGTATTGATTAAAAAATAATTCCTAGTACAACACTTCTATGTCACACATACAGCAGCAGTAAAAAAAAGTTTCAAGCACTTAAAAATAAATGCATGACGATCATTAAATTTATTTCTTAGGCAAAATCCTTTGAAATCACTACAAAGTTGTGTATCATAAATATCATTCATTCATTTGCTGATTTAATGGAAACTACCTCCTCTCATGGAGTTTATATTTTTACATAGATGATAAAAGTAAACAAACAGGTAAACTAATGAATATATAAATAAATACATATATAGGGTGCTAAGAGTTCATAAGAAATATGGGGAAATCTAAAGCATGGAAAAGGGAATATGAAGATTTTGCAGTGGAGATCAAGGAGTAATAGTATTTTATAATTATAAATAGGGTTTTCATTGAGAAGGTGATGTTTGAGCAAAGACCTAGAGCAAGTGATGGAGAAATCCATGAGGATATCAGTGGAAATAGTATCCCAGGTAGAGGAAAGAGCAAGTAAAAAGCCCTCAAATGGCATTATGTGTTAACAGTGAGGAGGTCAGTGTGTGAAGAGCAAAATGAGCAAGAGACAGTAAGCAGATGAGATCAGATGTAATCAGGGATGTAATGTTGGCCAGATGGTAAATCCTTATCCACAATTACAAGTACTTTGGGCTTAACTCTAATACTCAAAGAGTGACATGATTTAACTTTATTTGTTTCACCATTTTTATTTTGGCATGCAGCACATGTAAATGAAAACATCTAAAACATGAAAAAAGAATTAAAATGTATGAGTGATTAAGTGCTATATTGTAGAACAAAAACCTATATAAACTCTCCCAGAGTCAATAATTGATTTTTGAAACAAATTCTTGTTTCTATTTCTAGTGTAACCATTATCATGTTTCTTCTGGTAATCCCCTCCTTGCTTTATAGTTATACCAAATATGTGTGTGTCTCTCAGTAATTTAATTTAGATTTATCCATGTTGAAATATGTATAACTGAGAATTAAATTCTCTATATATGGTCCTATGCTAATTTCATTAACTTAAAATTTTCTTTTTAAGATCCCCCTATGCAGCAATATGTAGATGTAATTTGTTCATTTTCTTATTCTATTAAACACATTTCCTATTTATCTTTTCTACTTTTGATGAAAACTTTCAATTTTTCCAGCTTAGGGCTTTTATGGACAGTGCTGCTATCAACGTTATTGCTTAAGTACCCTGGATTATACAGCACATGCTTCAGTTGAGTAATACCTAGGCAAGGAATTAAGGGTTCATAGAGTGTGTATAGTTTCACCTTTTCCAGATATTGACAAATTGTTTTTCAAAGTGATTTCCAATCACATTTTCACCAACATTAAATAAAAGATGAAATTGCTCCATATCCTCAACAACACTTCGTGTTATCAGTCTTAGTTTTTTGTTTTGTTTTGTTTTTGTTTGGTTTTCCATTTTGGAGAAGAGGTATTGGTTTGTTTGCATCTTCCTGTTTACTAATGTGGTTGACCACTATTCCATCTGTTTACTAGTCAACTGAATTTGTCTTTTAGTAAAGTTCATTTCTTGCCCAATCTTCTATGAGATAGTCTCACTATTCTTCAAGATTTATAGTCCTTTGTATATTATGTGATACTATATGTTGCAAATATATTATCCCACTATATAATTTGCCTTTTCACATTTTAATGGTATATTTTGGTAAACATATCATGAAGATAGTCTCCTATATTATCTTCTAGGATCTTTATTCTTTTGTATTTAATATTTAAAAATCTAAGCAATATTGTTTTTTCAAATGTTGCCCCATTTGTCCCAGCATCATATATTGAGAAGATTATTATCTCCTCACTGATTTTTCAAAGCCATATCTTTCATATATGAAGTTTCCACATATATATTGGCTTGTTTCTGAAGCACCCTATGAACGCTTAATTCCAGAAACAAAATTCTATTTTGTTTCCTTATCCGTCTGGATTTTGTTCAATATTGAAGTGTCTTTTTTCATTTCCTATTGCTGCTGTAACAAATGACCATAAATTCAGTTGCTTAAAATAACCCAAATTTATTTTCTTACTTTCTATTGGTCATAAGACTGATATGGTTTACACTGGCCTAAAAATTAAGGTGTTGGCAGAGCTGCCTTCCATTCTGGGGACTCTAGGAAAGAATCTATTTCCTTGCTCACTTAGACTGTGGCCAGAAATCAGTCCCTAGTGGTTAAAGTGAGACTTATTTCCAGGTTCTAGAGGTCACCTACATTCCTTGACTCCATTATCAAAGCCAGCAACATTGGTTGAGTCCCTCTCACACTGCAAATTTCTCCTGCTCCTACATTCAGTATCACATCTCTCTCACTGACTCTTCTGCTTTTCTCTTCCAATTTATGGACCCATGTGATTATTTGGGCCCACCTGGATAATGCAGTATCTTCTCCCTATTATAAGGTACTTAACCTTAATCACATTTGCAAACTTCCTTTTATCATATACAGTAATATGTTCAGTCTCTTAGGATTAGGGCACAGGAATCTTTAGGGAACCATTATGCTGCCTAATAAATTGTCTAAATTGCTGTGTATATTAGTCAGGGTTCTCTAAGGAAACAGAACCAACAGAAGATATCTGTAACTATGAGATTTTTATGAGTTGTCTCATGTGACTGTGGGGATGGGCAAATCCAAATTCTGTAGGGCAGGCTGCAAGCTGGGAACTCTGATGAAGGTTGACAATGAATCCCACAGGAGAAGTTGGCTGCTGAAATAGAGATGGAAATTCTCTCTTCTGACTGCTGAAGTCATCACTTATCCTTTTTTATTCTTTTTTTATTCTTCATCTTATTTTTGTTGTTGGTGTTGTTTTTCAGTTCTTCTTTTAAAGTGTTCCACTGATTGGAAAGTACTTCTCTCAGTGTTGCAGCAATCTCCTCAGTTGATTGTAGATGTAATCAGTCATAGATCTAATCAACTTACTGATGATTAAAGTCCACAAAATGTCCTCACAGTAACAATCATGCCAGTGCTTGCTTGACCAAACAACTGGGCACCATAACCTGGTCAAGTTGACACATGTACTTAGTCATCAAAGCCCACCCCTTGTTAACTTGGAAGCTCTACATGTATCCTTAAACCATACTCAGTATCTAAATAAAAACAGTAACTGACACATTTGCACCTAACAATACTCAACTGTCCTGCATACAACTGGAAACACACTGTCTCCAGAATAGGGTGCAAGTCCTTGCATAGTATTCACTCTTCAGCTTGGTATCCTATAGTTCAAATACTATGACATGAAACTAACACAACTTAGGTCATATAAGAAGATAATATAGGGAATAAAACAAAGATATTTGCTTTATTGACATATACAAACATGCTCATAATAACATAAGGAAGAAATATTCATAATTATTATAGTCCTCATTATTGTAACTGTTCGTATGGTTGTAGTTTGTATTTATAGCAACTTTCTTCCATTACCCATTCCATATTCCCTTTAACCTCAGCAAGCACCTAAGTTGGCCAAAGTTCATTGCCTATTTGGGTGAACAAAGACATCATTCCTGAAATTTCTGGGCCTTTGGTAGTCCTGCCTGAATTGCATTGTTGTAGTTTTCCACTGATATTAATCACAGGGCATGGTAGAACTAAGAGACATCCTAAGGGATCTCCCATATTACAGACAAACTCTTCTTTACCTTTATTGTGTAGTTGCAGTAATATTTCCCCTTGATAGTCAGGAGCAGTCTCCCCAGCCAGTACAGTAATTTCCTTCTATACCTGTTGATTCAGAAGCACGAGGAGGCCAAAGGGGCCAGATGACAGTCTTAACTTCTAGTTCAATGGAATCATTGTAGTGTCTTTTAATGAAAGCACTCCTCCTTTTGGAACTAAGACCTGTAAACCAGAAGAGCTTAAGGTTGCAGGGATAAAAGGCAAAACTTTTTCTAGTGAATCACCAGGGGTAATAATGAGTGGTGTCACTCCTATTTCCAAACTTTGATTCCTGGACCTATTAATCCTGGCTATGGGAGAAACAGCACCATAGAGCAGACACTGATTTAGAGCATACATTCTCTATGCAATACCTTGCCCCAGCCCTGCAAGGTATTGCCATCTAGTTGGCACTGTAATTGAGTCTTTAAAAGGCCATTCCACCCTTCTATCAATCCAACTGCTTCAAGACAATGGGAAGCATGGTAAGACTGGTGAATTCCATGAGTATGTGCCCATTTCCACACTTCATTTGCTGTGAAGTGGGTTCACTGATCAGAAGAAATACTATGTGGAACACCATGATGGTGGATAAGGCCCTCTGTAAGTCCATGGATGGTACTTTTTCCAGAAGCACTGTGTAAAGGGAAGGCAAATCCATAGCCAGAGTATGTGTCTATTTCAGTCAGAACAAATTGCTGTCCTTTCCATGATGGAAGGAGTCCAATGTAATCAACCTGCCTCCAGGTAGCAGGCTGATCACTTCATGGAATGTTGTCATATTGGGGACTGAGTGTGGGTCTCTGCTGCTGGCAGATTGGGTTCAGCAGTGCCTATAGCCAGGTCAGCCTTGGTGAGTGGAAGTCCATGTTGCTGAGCCCAGGCATAACCTCCATCCCTACCACCATGACCACTTTGCTCATGACAGGAGTGGCTGAGGAAAGAGGCCAACTGTTACCCACAGAATGGGTCATCTTATCCACTTGATAATTAAAATCTTCCTCTGCTGAAGTCACCCTCTGGTGAGCATTCATGTGGGAGACAATTATCTTCATGTGTTTTGTCCACTCAGAAAGGTCCATCCACATACCTCTTATCCAGACTCTTTGTCTCCCATTTTCCAATCATGTTACTTTCAAGTTACTGACCATTCAGCCAAACTATTTGCATCAGACTATGAATCAGTATACAAACACACCTCCAGCCATTTCTCCTTCCAAGTAAAATGAACTTCTGCTCAAAAGTTCCATCCACAGTGAGGATTTCCCCTCACCACAGTCCTTCAGGGACATACCAGATAGGGGCAGTACTGTTGCCAATGCTCACTATCAAGTGGTACCCATTTATTGCACAGAACCATCTATTAACCAGCTGCAAGTTTTATCTTCTTCAGTCATCTGATCACAAGTAACTCAGGTCTCATGGTAATTTGGTGGCCCATGATTAAGCATTTGGTCTTGACTAAGGCCCAGTAGTAGGCCAAAAGCTGTTTCTCAAAAAAAGAGTAGTTATTTGCAGAGGATATCAAGGCATTTCTCTAAAATACTAAGGGTCCGAGCTGTGATTCTCCTATAGGGACCTGCCAAAGGCTCCAGATAGCATCTCTATTTGCCACTGACACTTTCAGCACCATTGGATCTGCTGGACAATGTGACCCAAGTGGCAGAGAAGCTTGTACAACAAACTTGGCTCATTGCAGAGCTTTCTCTTGTTCCAGACCTCACTCAAAATTAGCAGCTTTTCGGGTCAATCATTTAATGGACTGGCATAGCACACCCAAATGAATATGTTGTCTCCAGGATCCAAAGAGGCCAACTTGGCATTGTGCCTCTTTTTTTGGTTAGTTGTGGCCAGATGCAAAATAGCTTGTCCTTCACCTTAGAAGGAACATCTCAACATGCCCCCCCCCCAATGGACACCTAGGACTTTCACAGAGGTGGAAGGCCCCTGTATTTTTGTTGGCTTTATCTCACACTTTGACATGCAAATGACTTATCAAATAAGTCTACAGTAGTTGCTACTTCTTGCTCACTAGGTCGAAGCAATATGATATCATCAATATAATGGACCAGTTTGATGTCTTGTGAGATGGAGAGATGATCAAGTTCCCTGCAGAGTAGATTATGACATAGAAATGGCGAGTATATATACCCCTGAGGTAGGACAGTGGATGTATACTGCTGGCCTTGCCAGCTGAAATCAAATTTTCCGGTGGTCTTTACTAACAACAGTTAAGAACAAAGCATTTTCCAGATCAATAGCTGCATACTAGATAACAGGGATGTGTTCATTTGCTCAAGCGACAATCACATCTGGAACAACATCTGCAATTGGAATCACCATCTGGTAAAGTTTATGATAATCTACTTTCATCCTCCAAGATCCATCTGTTTTCTGCACAGGCCAAATAGGAGAATGGGGTGAATGGGGTGGGGTGGGAATCATTACATCTAAATCCTTCAAGACCTAGATGGTGACACTAACCTCTGGAATTCCTCCAGGAATATGGTATTGCTTTTGGTTTACTATTTTACTTGGCATAGGCAGTTATAGTGGCTTTTTTGGCCTTTCCTACCATAATAGACCCCATTGTGTGGGGATTCTGCCCATTGTTGAGAATGTCTATACCAATTATGTGTTCTGGTTCTAGAGAAATAGCCACAAAATGGGTCTGGGGATCCACTGGACCCACTGTGAGATGGACCTGTACTAAACACTCCATAGATCACCTAACATTAACAATCCCCTACTCTGGCTGGTGGACCACAGAGATGTTTTTGGTCTTCTGGAATTAATGTCACTGCTGAGCCAGTGTCTAATAATCCCAGAAATGATTGATCATTATTTCCTTTTCCCCAATGCACAATTAGCCCAGTCTCTAATCTTCACACCTCTGTCTCAAACAACTAACTTACCTTTCTAAACAATGACGCTCTTCAAATATTTTCAAAGCATCCGTGGTAAATAAAGAGTAGAATCAAATTTTTAAAATTTTTCATTTAAGATTCTAAAAACATGTAAGTTTCACTAATTCTTTCAGTTTTTTTTTCATCAACTTTCATGTACCCATAGATCTCTTCATGACACGAAGGTTCTAGTCACAACAGACACCTATGAGCTCCTTTAGTAATCTGAGCAACTTTATGCCAATATGCTTTTCCTGTGCTATTTGCTTTACCTGGGAACCTTTTGCCTCATTCTCTAATATCACAAAGATTTTTCAGTTCCTAGTCAATTGCAACTTTTTCGGTAAAGCCTTCACTCATCCCTGAAGTCAGAATTAAACAGTCCTTCTTTTGCAGACTTACAAAATTAATTTTCCTTTGGTATATTAAAAATAGTAAGCTTCTTGAGGAACAGAATTTCTTTTTATTCCACATTTTATTCTTTGGGAATGGCAGGAATGCTTTGTGTATAGTAGGCATTCATTGCTTATTTTTGAATAAATCATGTTTTGCAATGTATAAGATATATTCATTTTAAGACTTGTTTGTTATGTTTAACTGAACTCAAGGAAGCAAAATGTTTGAATAGTTATTTCAGGTTTCTATGTTCATAGTTATCATATATAAACTAGTCACAGATCAACTTCTAAGTTTTTTTCAAAAAAACAAGCAGTGGCTTATATTCTCATTTCTTTGAACTTGAATTCTGTCAGGTAACAGAGAATAAAGAGGCTCAGGATCTGCCAGCTCTGGGATTTCCATGAAACAGTTGTTTCTCTAAGAAATATGTCTATGGCTTAGCTGAAGCTAATCTTTCCTCTAGGCCAAAAAAAAAAAAAAAAAAAAAGGATACACTGAAACTGTTTGGAAGGATCAGGAGTAAGGAGACCCATAGCCATCCTAAATGCAGTATTTAATGAGAGTCCTCAATTAATGCAAGGCACATCTCAGAATGAGCATCTTTTTAAAGAGAAAGGAGTGCGTGTCTGAGATACAGCACTGTGCTAAGAAATAAAATAAATTCCATGGATTTCCTAGCAGAATACTAGTCTTACATCTCACATATAAGTTAGAAAGATAGATGAATATAAATCTGAGTGTGAATACCTACAGCCTTTTATAACAGACATTTGCTCTCAAACATATAGTTGTCTTCATGAAAATATTTCTAATATTTTACTTAACCAAAGAGTACTTTGAGCAACCAAATGAATAAGAAAGATTGGCATGTTAAACAGTATCTCCAAATACATATAGAGAAAAATAATCTTCAAAAAGCATTTCTGTGGGCTAGGTAAATCACCAGGAAAAAACAGTGATGTTGCATAAGCTGCTATTGCTAATTCTACAGGAAGATAATTAACAATTCCAGATTATACTAGAATGCATTTTTCAGCTTGGGAGATTTTATTGTTCTAGTGCTTGCTTCTTCATAAACCTGGAGTAGAGTCAGTATTCATAGCAGTATTCTGGGAAGTATTACAGTGATTTATTTTGTTCATTCTAAAGCAAATATTTTTAAATGTGTATTATGTGTCAGCAAAAAATATTTTGCTGTGTCAGCCAAAAATATTTTTGAATGTGTAGTATGTGTTGGACACTATTCTAAATGGGACATGACAATGAACAAAGGAGCAAAATAAATTTTATTGCTGAGGGCTTATAGTCAAGAAAGGAATTATAGATAGAAAACAACTGTAAAAAATAGGTAATACATAGTGTTTGCTACAAGGAGACAACTGCTGTGGAAAACAGAAAAAACTAAAGTAAACCAATTTAAGGTGAATGAATGCTATAACAAACACCACATAAAGAGTTAGTTTAGGCAGTGGAAATTTATCTCCTGGTTTCAGGGGCTGGAAGGCTTACTGACTCCCCTGGTCAGTAGTGTCCTGGTGGCATGGCAATCCTTGGGGTTCCTTGGCTTTCCCATCACAATGCAAGGTATTTTTCTTTCTCTTCTGCACTCCACTGACTTCCAGCTTGTGGTAATTTGGAGCTGTTATGTACCCCAGAAAAGGCTATGCTCTTTTAATCCATTCTTGTGGGTGCAGACCTATTGTGGGTGGTAGTTTTGACTAGCTTGTTTCAGTTGAGATGTGTCCCTACCATTCAAGGTGGGTCATAACCCTTTACTGGAGTCCTTTGTGAGAGGGAAAAAGGAAGAGACATTTGGAGAGAGCGTAGAGAGAAACATCCCAGAGATGCTATGAGAGAACCCATAGATGCTCAGAGAGAGAGTCACTGGAATCAGAAGCTGAAAGCAATGAAACCCAGGAAGAAAGGACCAGCAGATGCTGGCTATGTGCCGTGCTATCTGACAGAGGAAATCTGGATGCCAGCAGCCTTTTTTTGGAGAAGGTATCCTCTTGTTGGAGCCTTAATTTGGACATTTTCACAGTATTGGAATTGTAACTTGTAACTTACAATAAACTGTAACTTGAATAAATTCCCATTGTTAAAGCCAACCCATTTCTGTTACATTGCATTCCAGCAGCTTTAGCAAACCAAAACACAGCTTCTGGCTCCACCCTGTGGCCTTCTTTTCAGAAGGCCTCCAGTAATAGGATTAAGAACCATCTTGATTCAATTGGCCACACTTAAATAAAAACAACTTCTTCAAAAGTCCCTTTTGCAATGGGTTTACCTACAAAGGAATGTGTATTAAAATTAAGAACATGTTTTTTTCCTGGGTGCATAACTCAACCTATCAAATCAATGGTAGAATTGAAGAAGTAAGTTTCAGCATTAAAGGTAGGCATTGAAAAGGAAGAGTTTTGAGCAGACACTTGAAGGATGTCAGGGAGCCTTTGTGTGGGAAGGGCCCTTTAGGGAAAGAAGACATTATGGTATTACACAATGTTTTAGTTTCCTAGAGAAAATTAGGCTTAGAGAAATGAAAGACAGTTTAATTTCTCATACTGAGTAAGTGGTGAGGCTATGATTCCAATATGTCCAAGTGTGTTCTGTTCTTTTTTTTAATTTAATATTTTGCACTCTTTTCACTGTGCAAATTCTTTTTGTTGTGCAAACTTTTCATTATGCAAAATCACACTAAGATAGACTGTTTTTATAACCAATGGTGGTTCAGTTTTTGCCTAGGAAATTCAAGCTGCTTTCAGTAGTTTTTAATTCATTAGTGAGAAACTAGTCATAAAATTTTATTCAAGTCATCCTGAATAAGTGGAGTTCAGAGACTTTACTCTTTATTATTTCATCCATGTGAATTAAAATATACTCTTTGAAATAAATATTTTATTTTCATCTCTGTATATTTTAACTTGAGTAAGACAGAAATCATTAATACTTTTTATCATGTTAATCATTTTGACAATTGGGTTGAAACTGATTACCATGTTCCATTTTCCCAGTTGGTTATGTTTATAGAAAATGTGAGGTGTTTCCAATTTGTACAATTAATCACTCATTTCTATAACACACTGAACTGTAGGTCCCTTCAATGTAGATCCCTGACAGGCCACTCTCTTCTTCTAATGTATTGTTTGTACACTATGTAAATAGAGCATTGTACATAGTTATACTATAATTCTATTTCAAGGTTTTTTCTTTGTACTTTAACTAGAGAAACAATCTATCCTTACTATAATAGATAGACAATGATACCATTTAAGTAAAATTTGTTTTACCCAATTTATCTCTCAGAAAGCAAAATATTTCTATCTTTGAGTAAATTACATTTTAACCTCTTAAAAGCTAACTCAGAAATTCTTTTTCTTATTTTTCTAGACAACAAGATTTTCAACTTTATGGTATTATTCATAATTATAATTGAACAAAGATTCATTTAACATAAGTTTGATCTTTTGGGGTTCCTGAATAGGGGCAATGAAAAGGAAATTTTATGCCTTGAATTACTTCCATGAAGAATCCTTTGACTTCTACCTTACCAATTTTTTTCCTGGGTGTTTTAGACTGTGGCAATGATGGATGACTATTTTGTCATACTGTTCCCTAAGTAGCAAATGTTGCAAATTCAAATTCTTTTTCCATGGTAAAGTAAAAATTGCCTACTGCTCCCACAGTCGTCCCCATTTGCCCCCATTAATTCTAATTCTACTGAAGGAGACAATAATATATTGAATCATATTTTCTAAGTCTCTAGTTATATTATTGTTTAATAAATACATTTTCATAAAAAGGATCCTAAAGCACCGATTCCTCTCCATTGCTTTCTGTTTGCTGTTTCAAATAACAATAGATAAAATATCATTAACTTAAAATTTTAAATAATTTTGATGCTTAAAAGATTTGGCTGAAATTATAAAACAAGCCTCTATTTTTCGTTTCTTTTTTTTGGGACAAAGCTAGAAACTGGTGATTTGATTTTTAAGTTTACAGTTATGTCTATTAAAGCCAATCTCTTAGTGATTCCTTCTCTCCCTCATTCAGCCATTCACTGGGGCTTTGTGATTGATTTTCCCTTTGCCCTTTAGACTCACAGGGACCAGGTATCATGAGCATCTTTTTTCATATCGTCCCATGATACTTGAAGTTTATCACATATTATGTTTTGTTGAACTGCATCGTCATCCACCATATTAGCATATAAATGTTCAAGGAGTTATTCCTCATTTGTAACACAAAATGTAGATTTATTTTTTAGTGCAGAGGTTGTAAGTTTACAGAAAAATAATGCATTAAATACAGAGTGCCCATATACCACCCTGTTAACACTTTGCATTAGTGTGATATATTGGTTATAATTCAAGAAAGAACATTTTTATAATTTTTATAATTTTTCTATTAACTGTAATCCATCATTTACAATGGAGTTCACTGTGTGTGTTTTACAGTCCTGTTTTTTTTTAATTTTTAATACTGTAACATATATAAAACTTAAAATTTCCCCTTTTAGCCACATTCAAATATGTAATACTGTACTGTCAATTATATTCGCAATGTAATTACTATAACCACTATCTGTTACCAAAAGTTTTCCAACTCCACAAGTAGAAACTCTGTAATAATTGTGCATCAACTCCCTATTCCCTACCCTTACTCAAGCCCCTGTTAAACTGCGTTCAAGTTTCTGACTCTACGATTTGCTTATTCTGATTATTTCGTATCAGTGTGGTAATAAAATATTTGTCCTTATGTTTCTAGCTTATTTCACGAAACATGATGTTTTCAAGATCCACCCATGTTGTTGCATGTATCACAGCCTCATTCCTTTTTAGGGTTGAATAATATTCCATTATATGCATAATCCACATTTTATTTACCTGTCATTGGTAAATGGACACAGGTTGCTTCCATCTTTTGGCATTTGTGAATAATGCTGCTATGAGCACCAAGGTGCAAATATCTTTTTTAAGTCCCTGCTTTAATATCTTATAATTTGAAACCTAGAAGTGGGATTGCAGATCATGTGATAATTCTATACTTAACTTTCCAAGGAATCACAAAATGGTCTTCCAAAATAGCTGCACCATTTTATATCACCACTAATAATGAAACAAGTGTCCCTATTTCTCCACATCCTCTCCAACACTTATATTCTGTTTTATTCTTTAATAGTAGCCATTCTAGTGGGCATGAAATGGTATCTTCTTGTGGTTTTGATTTGCATTTCCCTAATAGCTGGGGATGTTGAGCATCTTTTCATTTGCTTTCTGACAATTTGTATATCTTCTTTGGCAAAATGTCTATTCAAGTCTTTTGCCCATTGTTTAAATGGGTCATTTATCCTTTTATGTTGAGTTATAGGATTTCTTTATATATTCTGGATATTAAACTCTTATCTGATATGTTGCTTTTGGATATTTCCTCCTATTGAGTAGGTTGTCTTTTTACTTTCATAGTAAAGTCCTTGGATACACAAAAATCTTTATTTTTTTTCTTTTGTTGCTTGTGCTCCAGTTGTAAAGTCCAAGAAACCATGCCTATCATAAGGCTCTGAAGATGGTTCCCTACATTTTCTTCAAGGAGTTTTATAGTCTTGGTTCTTATATTTAGGTCTATGATACATTTTTAGTTGATTTTAGCTTGAGGTAGTGGTCCACCTTCATGCTTTTGCACATGGACATCCAATTTTCCCAGCACAATTTGTTGAAAAGACTACTCTTTCCTCAGTGAGTGGGCTTGCTATCCTTGTCAAAATTCAGTGGCCGTAAATGTGAGGGTTAATTTCTAAGTTCTCAACTGGATTCTATTGATCTATATGTCTATTCTTGTGCCAGACATATAGACAAAACAGAAATATGATGCTGTTTGATTAATATGGCTTTCTAATAATTAACATTGGGAATTGTGAGTCCTCCAACTTCCTCCTCTTTCAGAATGGCTTAGTCTATTCTATTCAGGGATCTCTACCATTCCATATAAATTTGATGATTTGATTTTCCGTTTCTGAAAAGAAGGCTGCTGGAATTTTTATTGGGTTTCATTAAATCTGTAAATTGGTTTGGTTAGAATTAACATCTTAACAGTATTTAGTCTTCCAATCCATGGACATGAAATGCCCTTCCATTTATTTGTAACTTCTTAAATTCTTTTAGCAATGTCTTGTAGTTTTCTGTGTACAGGTCCTTTACATCTTTGGTTAGATTTATTCCTAGATATTTCATACACTTAGCTGCTATTGTAAATGAATTTTATGTCTTGATTTCTCCTTCAGATTGTTCATTAGTAGTATATAGAAACACTACTGGTTTTTGTGTGTTAGTCTTGTACCTGGCCATTTTCCTGAAGCCATTTATTAGTTCCAGTAGATCTGTTTTGGATTTTTCAGGATTTTCTGTATATAGGATCATTTCATCCCAAATAGGACGATTTTGTTTCCTCTTTACCAATTTGGATGCCTTTTATTTCTTTCTTTTGCCTAATTGCTCTACCTAGAACTTCCAACACAATGTTGAGTATCAGTGGTGAGAGTGCCACCCTTTCTGATCTTAGAGGGGTAACTGTCTTTCACCATTAAGTATTATGTTAGCTGTGGGATTTCACACATGCTGTTTGTCATGTAGAGGAAATTTCCTTCTATTCCTGGTTTTCTGGGTGTTTTTATCAAGAAGAGGTGCTGGATTTTGTCAAATGATTTCATCAATTGAGACGATCATTTTCTTTCTTTGTTAAATTACTGTGATATATTTATTGATTGCCTTGTGTTGAAGAACACTTTCATTCATGAGATGAATCCCCCTTGAGCATGATGTATAATTGTTTAGGTGTACCGTTGAATTAGGGTTGCTAGTATTTTGTTGAGGAGTTTGGCATCTACATTCATAAGAGATATTGGTCTGTAGTTTTCCTGTATCTTTCTCTGGCTTTGGTATGAGAATGATGTCAGCTTTATAGAATGAGATAGGGAGTATTGCCTCCTCTTCAATTTTTTGGAAGAGTTTGAGCAGGATAGGTGATAATTCCTCTTGTAAAATTCCCCTGTAAAACCATCTGTCCCTGGGTTTTTCTTTGTTGGCATGTTTTTGTTTACTGATTTAATCTCTTTACTTGTGTTTTGTTGAGATCTTGTATTTATTCTTGAGGCAGTATAGGTAGATTTTGGGTTTCTAGCAATTTTTACATTTCATCTAGGTAATCCAATGTGTTGATTTATAGTTATTCATAGTATCCTCTTATACTCATTATTATTTTTGTGTGGTTGGTAGTAATGTACCCCTTGCATTTCTGATTTTAGTTATTTGTGCCTGCCCTCTTTTTTCTTTACCATTCTAGTTAAAAGTTGGTCTATATCTTTGATCTTTTCAAAGAACAAATTTTTGGTTTTGTTGATTTATCTCAATTTTTTGAATTATTTATTGCATTTATCTACTCTATCCTCCAAGTTTTGTTCTTTCCTTCCTTCTCCTAGCTTCAGGTTAAGTTTGTTTCTTCTTTTTTTTTAGATCCTCTAGTTTTGAGATAAGGTCTCTGATTTGAGATCTTTCTCCTTTTTAAATATATGTGTGCTGAGGATAAATTTTCCTCTCAGCACTACCTTTGCAGCATCTCATAAGTTTTGGTGTTTTATATCTTCATTTTCATTTGTTTCAAGATATTTCCTAATTTCCCTTGTGATTTCTCCTTTGACCCATAGGTTGTATAAGAGTGCATTGTTTAATTTCCACATACTTATGAATTTTCCAGTTCCCCATCTGTTATGGATTTCCAGTTCATTCCATTGTGGTCAAAGAAGATACATTGTATGATTTCAATATAATCTTGTTTAATAAGATTTGTTTTGTTACCCTCACCAAATGTCTGCGAGAGTGATCCATGTGCACTAGAGAAGAATGTTTAGTTTTCTTCTGTTGTGTGAATTGTTCTATATATGTCTGTAAGGTCTAGCTGGTTTAGAGTATTGTTCACATCTTCTATTTCCTTATTGATGTTCTGTCTAAATGTTATATCCATTCTTGAATGTGATGTGTTGAAATCTCCTACTATTAACAGAGAACATTGTATTTCTCCTTTAAAAACTCTCATAATTTTCTTCATATATTTTGTTTGCAACACTTTTAGATAAATACACACATACACACACACACATATATAAAACTGTTATATCTTCTTGTTGATTTAACCCCCCTTATCAATATATAGTGACCCTCTTTCCCCTCATAAATTATTTTTATTTAAAGACAATTTTATCTGATATTAGTATTGCTTCTCCACCTGTCTTTTGGTTACTACTTGCATATATATTTCCTTTGCCTTTTTACTTTCAACCTACTTATGTCTTTGAATTTAATGTGGGTCTCTTGTAAACAGCATATAATGGGGTCACACTTTTTAATACATTATGCCAATCTCTGCCTATTGACTGGGGTGTTTAACCCATTTACATTTAAAGGGACCACTGATAATACAGGGTTTTCTTTTGCAATTTTTCTTTCTTGTGTTTGTCATATACCTTTTTTTGACGCTCAATTGTTCTATTAATGCCTACTTCCATATTTATTTGTTTTTTTGCATTGTACTGTTTTGCAGCCCTTCTCTTTTTTTTTTTCTGAATATATTTTTTCATGTATTTTATCTGTGGTTACCATGGGATTAAAAAGAGCATACTAAATCTATAATGATCATATTTGATTTGATATCATCTTATCTTCAATAACATACACATACACTGTTTCCCATGTCCCTTCTTTACCCAGCTGTGGTGGTTTGGAGCTGTTATGTATCCCAGAAGGGTCCATGTTCTTTTGATCCATTCTTGCTGTTGTGGACCTATTGTGGATGGGACTTTTGGGTTAGTTTATTTCAATTGGGATATGCCCCATTCCATTCAAGGTGGGTATTAATCCTTTTACTGGAATCCTTTATGAGAGAATAAGAGCTCAAAGAAGCTGCAGAGAAGCTGAGAAACAAGGAAGCAGAGAGAGGAGGTCACTGAAGCCAGAAGCTGAAAACAATGAATCCCAGGAGAGAAGGATCAGAACATGCTTCCTTCCATGTAACAGAGTTGTCCCAGATGCCAGAAGCCTATTTTCAGAGTCCAGGTATTGTCCTGTTGGTGCCTTGAGTTGGACATTTTCATGGCCTAAGAACTGCAAATGTAAGTTAATAAATCCTCACTGTAAAAGCCAACCCATTTCTAGCATATTGCATCCCAGCAGCTTTACCAACCCAAATTATCCATGTTTGGTTTTTTTTTTTTTTTATAAATTTTAATCTATATATTGTATGTCTGACACTATCAATTTACAATACATTTTATGCATTTGCATTTTAGCACCTGTATGATGCAAGAAGTGGAGTTGCATAACAAACAATAAAATAGTGTTGGTATTTATAATTACCCTTATGGTTAACTTTACCAGAGGTTTTAATTCCTTTATGTTGCTTTGATCTACTGTCTACTGTCCTTTTCTTTCAGTCTGAAGAACTTCCTTTAGCACTGCTTGTAGAGCAGGTCTACAAGTGACAAATTCCTTCAGCTTTTGTTTATCTGGGAATATCTTAATCTCTCCCTCATTTTTGGTAGAAAGTCTTGCCAGATATAAAATTCTTAGTTGACAATTGTTTTCTTTCAATGCTCTAAATATTTTTACTGTTGCCTTCTGGCCTCCATGGTTTCTGATGAGAAATCAGCACTCAATCTAATTGGGACTCCCTTGTTCATAACACATTACTGTTCTCTTGCAGCTTTCAGAATTCTTTCCTTGTCCTTGACATTCATCAATTTGATTACTGTGTATCCAGGTGTGGTTCTCATTGAATTTCTCCTGTTTGGTATTCATTGAGTATCTTGAATGTTCATATTAACAAGTTTTGCTGATTTAGGATGTTTTCTTTCATTATTTCTTTGAATATTTCTTCTGCCCCTTTCTCTCTTCTCTTTATGGGTCTCTCATAATATGTATTTTGGTATGCTTGATTTTGTCCCACAAATACCTTTGGCTGTGTTCATTCTTTGTTATTCTTTTATCTTTCTGCTTCTCTGCCTGAATCATTTCAATTGTAATGTTTTTAAGTTCACTGATACTTTCTTCTGCCACTTCCCATCTGCTGTTGAAACTACCTAGGAAATGGTTTTTCATTTCAATTATTGTGTTCTTCAACTCCAGTATTTCTCTGAAGAGATTCCCATATGGTTCGTGCATTGTTTTCCTGATATCCTTCAGTTTTTTTCTCTGTGTTTTTCTTTATTTCCTTGACCATATTGAGGACCATTATTTTAAAGTTTCTGCCCACTAATTCCAAAATCTTGTCCTCTTCTTTGATGGATTCTGGGTTTTTATCTTGTTCCTTTTGGTGGGTCATCATTTCCTGTTTCTTTGTCTGTAGTCTTTTGCTGCTCACTGTATATTTTAATATTTTAAAATGTGGTGCTTTGCCCCAGGCCATTTCAACTTGTGTCTCATACTGTCTCAACTATTTGCAAGGGCTTCTCTTCTCTCACAACAAAATCTGAGAGGATGTGTCTGAGACACACATTCTCATCTTAGTCTCAGAATTTCGCCTGATAGAATGGCACCAACCTACATGTACCCTAGTGTGCACAGGAGCCACTTTGTTCCCTCTGGAACAGGGCCAGATTCTCACATAGAAGTGCAAACTGACTCCACCTTGTGTTGTGGAGGGGTTGCAGGAGGGGCCAGCTGGTCACCAGGAGCTTCTTCTAAGGCTTTTGAAGCTGCATTTTCTAAAAGCAGTAGCTGTTAAGTTAATATAGTCCTTTAACTAACCTCTGTATTTTTGAGGAAGGTTATTGTCTTTAAAATTCCTTTGCTGCCTTTTCCCTACAGGTATTCGGACAATGGCTGCTCTTAGAGTGGCCCCTAGTTATCTGAAATAGATCATCAGTTGTAGAGATCTTGGATCAAACCACACCTCATTGGGGTTTGGCATTCATAAGCCATGCCAGGAGCCTGGGTTGCAGTCCCTGCCACGGCAGACCATGAAGCTGGGGGAAGGGGGGTGGTAGCTGCTGCAAGGAGAGGGAATCTCACTGGTCTTTATTGTGATTTACCAGCCTTTTCCTCCCACTCCTCTGTGGATGTTGCACAGTTTTCCCTTGGGCTCTGAAGTTTCCAAGTGGTTGAGTCAGATGGTTCCTGCCAGTTCAATAGTTGTTTTGTTGGAGGGACAGATTCCTGGAGCTTATAACTCTGCCGTATTCCAACAATATTCCACATTATGTGAATTTGATCCCTCTTGTTTGTTTCTGTTAGTTAATTTGTTTTTCCTCTCTTCTAGATTTTTAAAATTGCTTCTAAACTGTCTCCTCATCTCCCACTATCTATTCTCTATACTACTGCAAAAATGAACTTCCGAAATAAAGGTTATATTACATTACTACCCTTTTTTCCAGTTGAATTATATCACCTGAAAAAATATCAGATCATTATATTGTCATACAAGGCTTTCAATGATCTGTGCCCTGGCTAAGTGTCTGTCCACATCTCTTGCCACTGAGACATGTGTCATTTAGTTGTATTTTCCTAAATGGACCAAACCACATTGTAATAATTTCTTTTAAAAAAATTCACCCCTATTAAACCTTGAAATCATTAAGGATTTGAATTTTTTTCACTCATCTTTGGATTGAGGCCTCTCACACTTTGCCTGACATGTTCTTGCTTGGGCATGTTAAATTTTCTTGTTCTTTTGAATATTATATCATATTTTTTAATAGGTATTTTTAAAGATCACTGTAACTTAGTTGTTTTTTCAATAAAGAAAAATGAGCAATAATATGGGTAGGATTCACAAGTGAGGGATTATTGTTTTAGCACTATACCCTACTAGACATATGGTTGTTTAAATCCCAGGTTTATTATCTGTGGACTAGGAAGAATAATCCCTACCCTGCCTACTTCTGGGTTGTTGGGAAGATCAGAAGTGATGACTTTTATAAAGAAATTTTGTGACTGTGAATTTCAATAAAAAGAGTATGCATTACTGATATTTAAAATTAGATGAAAAATTTGAAATATACATAATTGATTCCTCAGAAACATGATAATATAAATGACAATAGATTTGTATAAGTAAGAGTTTTATTCAAATATATTATACTCCCTCTATGAAAATAATAATTGTCTTAGTTTGCCAAGCATAATGACAAATACCACACAACAGGTTGGCTTAAATAACAAGAATTCCTGGTTCATGGTTTTAGAGGACAAAAGTCCCAAATAAAAGTACTGGAAAAGCCATGCCTTCTTCCCAAATTCTGTAGTGCACAGATGCTGATTTTCTTGAGTCCTTGGGGTTCCTTGACTGGCACCTCTGTCTCCTGTCACTGATCTCTCCCTCCATGCACTTTTCTGGTTTCTGCTCATTTAGATTTCTGGATCCTGCTTCTAGCTTTCTCTGGCTTCTCTTTAAAAGGCCTCCAGCAAATCTGATTAAAGCCCACTCTGATTCCTTTGGGCCACGCTTGAATAGGATCCTAGAAAATCCTATTTACAAATGACTACACAACTTAACTGATAATACATTCAAATTTTCCTATTTACAAATCAGTCCACATCCATAGGAATGCATAAGATTAAGGATATGCTTTTCTTGGGATATATAATTCATTCTAGCACACTTTTTATAAAGCCTTTTCTAATTTCTCCTGAGGAAGATTGAATGTGTTTGTGCACATGCGTTTTTGTGATTAGTACTGACTATGATAAGGCACACTTATGAATTTCTTTTCTATACTTTTTAAGGATTTAATATCACTATGTTCATTTGTTTTATTGTTTACACACATGATAGAAAAAAACTAAGCCCTTTTATGGTTCCTTTATTATGTCTTCTATAGGAACATATAATAGCTGATAGTAAATTAAAGCTGTAAGAAGCAAAAATTTCAGGATCACAATACTGATTCATTTAAAGCAATTTCAATGACAATGAAAGCAAAGGGAAAGAAGCAAATACCTTTGAATTATATCAACAACTTTCAAAATACGAAACATCCCAAAAGTTCTTGCCTTTCAGAAACTAATTTTTTTTCAGTTTAATTTTAAAGGAAAGAAGACAGACAGGGAATGAGGTAGAAACATTGATGGATAATTTTTAGTGCAAAAAGCAGGTTTCTGAGCCTTGAATATATCTTGTCAATTATCAGCAAAATCTTTGCTTTTACCTTCAGTTCATTGCTTCAGTGTGCAAAAGGAACCAAGAAGTAAAGCTGGTGATGCTTGCAGGCACTGACATGACTTAAGAAGTGTTGTCTGTAGGAAAGTTACAGTGATACTACCTGTGACAAGAATGATTAACTGCTATGAGGTATGAGTGAATGTATTTATCACAATGTTAAACTTTTAAGATCTTTTTTGTGCAAATGAGGGAGATATTGAGTAAAAATAGTCACTTCATACCTGTTCCCACACTGTATCTTATAATTTGTGTTTTTTTACACTTTACTATTTACTTCTGTAAATTCATTTGCATTCACTAATATAAAATCAGAGTATTGCTTTATCTAATACTTTGCAAAGTATTTTAATCAATTTTTCTTTCCTTATTAACCTCCAAACCAATGTTTTTAATATTCATATTAATATAGAATTATATAGATTTTGTAATATTTGATTATAATTGGATTTAGTAAAGTTATTTTCATTTTAGTCACTAATTTCCAGGGAGCTTACAGTATTTTTGTGATATAGAAATGATCAGTCCTGTTTCCTTTTCTCATCTCCCTCTCATTTCCTTTCTTGAGCCTCAATTTATAATTTAAACAGAAAACAAAGAAAAAATACATGAAACAAATATTTCCCCAGGGAAATGTCACTGAAATCAATCCCATTTCTAAAAGCATTGTTAGTTTAATTGAAAGTTACTTGAGAGAGAGAAAAAATAAATCAATATTGTATTTCTGTTCTCTTCACTTATTATTCTGAATCACATTTCAGGAATAACAGTAATATTGGCCTGTTACTGAGCACTCAGTTTTACCTGAGTCTGCATAGGATGCTTTATATGCAATTTAATTTTTAATTCTCCTCTTTAATTCTCATCTCTTTGCTGTAGATGATAACACTCAGGTCCAGAAAAGACTAAGTAATTTTCCCATATTCATTTAGTTTACCTGACTGATGGAATAAGAAATTTCATTAAGATCTGACAGACCCTAACACCAGTGCTCTTTCTATTACTAAACAGATCCTCTCAGGTTTTATTTTCTAAAATTTATTTTCTGTATCAGTAGTCTCTTTTGCATTTTGTATGATTTTCAAATGGCTTTCTTCTTTCAATTTCTTCCTGTATCAATCAAGGTTCTCCAAAAAAAAAAAAAAAAAAAAAAAACAGATGAGGAAAACAGGAAATACATATACACACACACACAGATAGGTACATAGATAGATAGAGACAGAGAGAGAGAGAGAGATTTTTTACACGGTGTTGGCTCACACAATTGTGGGGTTGTAGCTTGCCTTTGTCCCCAGTTTCTGGGAGGTAACTTCCACATTATGGAATTTCCCATAATGGGAGTGTCTTTTTTTGTTCACACTGAGTCAAAAACCACACAGAATAGTTCACATGCTGACCATTTAACAGGGTTTTTCCATCCACACCTATAGTTTTAGGGTGGGTGCTAACCACATCAAAAAGACCAGTTACATGATTGGAGATCTGAGATTGAGTTCAACAAAGTGGGAATTGATTACACTAATCATGCCTGCATAATGAAACACCAAATAAACTCAGTACAAATGGGAGCACTAGAAGTTACAGTGAGATTCCATGATTGAGAAAATTTATAGCTATTCTAGAAGCTTACATTTGAGACTCTCCCAGACCTCTCCCTATGGATCTCTTCTTTTGGCTTCTTCATGGTATTATTTTTATAATAATAAAACTATTATCATAAGTATAGCATTTTCAATGAGTTCTGTGACTCATTCTAGCAAATAATTATTCCCAATGGGGTGGTTAGGACCCCCAAATTTATAGTCAATTGGTCAAAAGTGCAGGTGTGTAGGGTCCCTCCCAACTTGTAGCTGGTGACTGAAGGGCAATCTTGTAGAAGATTGCCTTTAACCTGTGGAGTCCTGCCTAACTCTGGGTAGTTAGAGTAGTAATATCATAGTATAACAGAGTATTACCAGTGTAGTATTAGTAGAGTAGTAGTAGTAGTTAGTACTAACTCCAGTAGTAGAGTCAGATATGAATTTGAGTTCTGCAGTCTTTCTAGCTGATGTCAAAAGGTTGTAGAAAGAGTCAGAAATGAATTTGAATCCTGCAGTCTTTCCAGCTGGTGTCAAAAGGTTTTAGAAGTTGCAGCAGTTTTAGCAATATTTTATAGCAGAGCTGGCAAGACTGATCTGTAAGCTTTTTTGTTGCGTGGCTCTCTTTTGCCCAAATTTCATTCTCTTATAAAGGACTCCAGTAAGAGGATTAATACCCACCCTGAATAAGATGGGTCACATCTTACCTTCACATCCTAGTTACAATAGATCCACACCCACAGGAATGAGTTAATTTTAAGAACATACTTTTCTGTTGTACACACAGCTTCAAACCATTACAAAGTCTTTTCTGCCTTCTACTTTCCCCACTCAAATTTGCAGTCTACATGCCCACCAGGTATCTTTCTGAAATGCAATTTAAGAATGCTACTCATTTGTTTAAAGCTTTGGGTGGGGGTTTCCTTCACTTACAGGACACTTTACATAACATTCATGAGCCACCATCTTCTGCACTCTACTTCCCAGGCACACATCTAGTCACACAACACCTTGCATCTGAAGCTCCCCAAGTCCCAAATTAGTTTCACTTCCCCCAGGCACTTTGCTAACATCTACTGCTGTTATCTGTGGGATATCCTTTACCCCCAGCTAAAACTAATCCACTCATCTACTAAAATTCAGCCCAAGTGTCACTTCCTTTGGAAAGCTGTTTCAAACCCTCTCTAGTTTGGAATAGCTGATATTCTCCCTTTTTTCATATCAGACAATCAATTGATGCTCATTTAGTGGATAAATAAATAAATTATCCTAAATCAGGGTTTTCTGATGTTTTCCACTGGAGCAGATCTATGTGATTTACAAATATTTTGAATTTTTTTGTCAGGCAATGAGAGTAACATGCTCACCTTTTTCATAGCTCATGCTTTAATATGCTCTTCAGAATTACAGCAAATTAAATAACTTGTACATGGCCCCACATTACTTCTTCATCACATATTCATGTAGAGCACCTTTATATACCTTGTTAACACATTTACCAATAATTCCAGGACGATCTTTTTCAGACTGGAACACTTGAAATTGAGGGTTGAAGACTTTTCCTTTTGTTAGAACCATCATTTTAGAACTTAGGTCCCATATCTGAGTAGTAAACTTGCTGTAAAAAGACTCATTCTAGATGCTCTGTAATGATTCAAGAAACCAAGAGACAACTGCACATTTTAGACAAATCACTTATTTCTTGTCAAATTAACATTTTGATAATGTTTGACAATGATAACTTAATTCTCATTTTAAGACCAAACAATCCATTCCTATGCATATGTTTTTGCTTTCAAAAATGTTTATTGCTGACTTCAGAAATAAGCAATATACAATTATGCAAGCAATAGAAACACCATTTAATAAAAACAAAAATGAGAAACGAAAACAGAAGAATTTCTTGTAAAGATTATTTTTCTATGGGTTTCTCAAATGATTCTTTGGAGTTAAAACTTGCCTCAGTGAAATATTTTGTAAGAGCCCAATTTAAAATCTACAGCAGTGCTTTCAATGCCCACTGATTATCTAGTGCACTTTCAATCAACAGGTAACACACATTTTAATGAAGACATATTTATTATAATCATAAAATTGTATATCAGAAAAATGGCCCCTAACTAACCTAGTTTTTTATTTCTTTGTGTTATCTGGAATGTAGTCATAATTTTTCCATATAGTGTTATCACATAAAATAGAAGCATAAAGCATTTTTACTTCTCCAGCTTAATTGGGAAAAAACATATTTCAAACATGAAATGTGGCTAAATGCTTAGCAAATGACTTTGAAAATGTCATTACCTTTCAAGATGCTGTAAATAGGTCTCTGGAATGTCAAGTTCAAGATTTATTTATTTTACTTGCTTGAATACCTAGGATAATTGTGCATTGAATTTATCAAGACACAGTAACTACTTACAGTATAGAATATTTCTCTCATTGGGTGTGTAAATGCTATATTTGATCATTTTTGCCTGCAATTAAGGGTATTTTACACATTTTTCTCCTTTTTTGATCACAAATTATTATAAAAGCATTTGTAGAATTTTGTTTTGTTATTTTAAGTGTAATTCATCTAGAAAATAATGAAATCACAGTTTAAAATTATAACAGCAGTATTAACATAGCACATAAATAATTATTTATACGAATAAAACAGCAGTTTACAATGAAGTAAATATAGCAAGGAAAGATGATTTAATGTTGTTCCTGAAGCTGGATTGACAGAAATCCTAGAAATTGATAAGTTATTCTTTACTTACGACTGATCCAAATACATTAAGAAACTTTATAAAATAAATTTTATTTATTTTTTCTGGTATTAATGAGCCAAAATCTTTGAAGCACATAATACATCAAGTATATGCATTTAAATGAACATAAATATGAGCAAAGCATGATCCTTTCCTTCAATATAGTAGAAGAAGAAAAGTATATTCCAATACACATATAAAACTGAAGACAGTCCACATACTCAATGAAACACACACTCACATGCAGGAAAGTCTCAACTGAGGGGAACAAAAATGAAGAAAGTGTTCAATGAGAATTTGAAAGAAGTAGGATGTGTAGGCAGTGATAGTGGCAAAAGAGAAGCGATAGGAAATGAATACCAAAAGCCCTGAGACATGAAAAGATAGGCCCTATCCAGTGAAAAGCAAGTCTCTCAATAAAACTGATGGATTTCCTTTTCTCAGAAAGGTCATATGGAAAACCCAATTTATATATGAAAATTGTAGGCCATGATTTCCATGGTCAGTCATCTGCACATTATCTGTAGGTAGGTGGGAGCACATAAAACTTTTTGAGCAATGATTTGATGAAATTTACTCTTTCTCTGGTAATGGCATATAGATGTTTTTCTAACAGTAATCAAATAGTTATATCCTGTTGACAGAGTAGAGAGAGGTTATCTACAAGGTGGGAAGCACACTCTTCAGAATGTTTGTTATATATTTTGTAGAATTGCAGGCTATATAAATTATTATCTAAATCATGAAAATATTTGCTTTTTTCCAGTTTGCTATATTCTGTGTCATTGGCATTATCACTTATATCATAGGGCATGTATCACTGGGAGGTGTGATTTCCACACTGAAGGTTTGCTAATGTTGCCTTCACCGTTGCATTTGCTTTCAGCTTATTTGGACATATATCTGTGTACTAACATATGCCAAAAATGGTTAATTTTATAATTATAACATTTTTAAATTGTAGATTCTTTATTATTTTTTGTATTGAGATGAGTTGTAAATGTGAAAATCTTTTTACAAAACAATACTGTACTAGTTATCTCCATGTAGTCTTCAAAATAGTTGTCAACCTTAATAATGAAGTCTGTACTCTTAATAAAAATAGTGCTCTGGGCTTCTGGGGAGGAAGGTAGATTAGGGAGAAAAGGGGCACACTTCTCCTACAAAGACAACCAGTGAACAGGCAGGAACTGTCTGAACAAATGGTTTTGGGACTCCTGAGACCAGAGGAGCAGTGTACAGCAATGAGGAAAGAGTGGGTAAAGGAGATTGAGTAGCTGCAGCAAAAACTGTGAAAGATTCACTATCATAGCTGTGGATAGCACCCATCCCCCCACTCTCAAGTCTTCACTTGGATATTGTCCATGCCTGAATGCCCCAAATAGAGAGGGGCATGAAGGTCTTCCTCCCTGGGAACAGGGAGGGAGCACAGACAAGTGCTCAGTGTTACTTCTGATCAGTGAGTTTGTACTGCTGTCTTTGGACTCTGAATCTTTGTTCTAGCCTGCTCAGAACAGGGATCCTGCAGTCATTGTTTCAACACCACCCAGTAGAGGTAAAAAAAAATACAATCCCCCTTAGATCTGAGGAAAAAGAGTTGCCAAAGAGTGCCATCTGTTGGGCAGGCCAGGATGTGCACTACAGGGGAGTCAAAAGAATAAAAAGGAAAGGCTTTGTGTCGCTCTGATCTTCACCTCAAGAGCCTTTGGAGCTTGCCTGCACCCACTTCATGTGTCTCTGACCCTGTTTTGGTCAGTTAAACGTGGGCAATTCTAAAGACCTAGAATACGGTGAACCACATTCAGAGAAGATCCTTAACACAAAGTCAATCAATAATAAAACCCTAGGCTAGAGACAAAAAAGGACCTTCAGAATAAATACATCAAAATAGTGAGATACTCAGAAATCAGCAAAAAATTTCAAGTCATACTAAGAAAGAGAGAGGTATGGCCCAGTCAAAGGAACAAATTAAAACTCAAGAGATGCAGAATTTGGAACAACTAATTAAATATGTTCAAAGAAATCTCCTAATCAATTCAAGGAGATGAAGGAAATATGGGTAAAGAGATAAATGATATTAAGAAGACACTGAGTGAATGTAAAGAATTTGAAAGCATGCAAAAAATAATAGAACTCATGGGAATAAAAGGCACAACAGATGAAAAAAAAATACACTAGACATACAAAAGCAGATTTGAACAGGCAGAAGAAAGGATCAGTGAATTAGAAAAGAGGACATCCAAAATCTTACAGACAGAAGAACAGAGAAAGAAAGGAATAGAAAAAAAACTAAAAGGTTCTCAGGGAATAGAAAAACAGCACAAAGTGCACAAACATGTGTCTTATGGGAATCCCAGAAGGATAAGAGAAGGGAAAGGTGTCAGAAAGAATATTTGAGGAAATACAGTCAAAAATTTCCCAACTATTCTAAAAGATATGAATATACTTATACAAGAAGTGCAACATACTCAAGAAACAGAATAAATCCTAACAGACCTACTCTAAGACACATACTATTCAGAATGTCAAATGTGAAAAACAAAGAGAGAATTCTGAAAGCAGCAAGAAAAAAGCAATTCATCACATGCTAGGGATGCTCAATAAGACTATGTTCAGATTTCCCATCAGAAACCCTGTAGGTGAGAAGGCAGGGGTAAGATATATTTAGGGCACTGAAAGAGAAAAATTGACAGCTAATGTTTCTTTATCTGGCAAAACAATCCTCCAAAAACTAGGGAGAGTTTAAAATATTCACAAATAAACAGAAATTGAAAGAGCTCGCTAACAAGAAACCTGCCCTACAAGAATATTGCAGGCAGTTCTGCTGGCTGAAAGGAAAAGACAAGAGACAGGAGTGGAGGAGAATGGAGAAATGAAAATTATCAGTAAAGGTAATTAAAAAAGTAAAAAGGGAGACAAAAATAAGATATGACATATAAAAGTCAAAGGATAAAATAATAGAAGTAAGTACTGCCTTTACAGTGATAGCACTGAATTTTAATGGATTAACTCCTCAATCAAAAGACACTGATTGGTAGAATGGATAAAAAATATATGATCCATCTATATGTTGTCTACCAAAGACTCACTTTAGACCCAAACACAAATAGATTGAAAGTGAAAAGTTGTTAAAAAATTCCATGCAAACAGTAGCCAAAAAAGAGGAGGGGTACCTATACTAATATCAGACTTTAAATGCAAAACTGTTGCAAGAGACAAGAAAAGCATTATATATTAATAAAAAGAGCAATCCACTAGGAAGAAATAATCATAAATATGTATGCATCTAACCAGGGTGCCCCAAAATACATGGTGCAGACTCTGGCAAAACTGAAAGGAGAAATTTAGTGTCTCTACACCAATAAAGACTTAAATACACCACTCTCAATAATAGATAGATCATTAAAAAAACAGAGAAATTTACTAAAATGAAAAAAAGAAATAGAAGTAAGACACATATACAGAACACTGTGTGCCAAAACAGCAGGTTATACATTCTTCTCAAGAACTAATGAGTGATACTCCAGGATAGACCACCAGTTGGGTCAAAAAACAGGACTCAAAAATTTTTTAAAGACTGAAACCATACATCATAGTGGAGTGATGCTGGAAATCAATAACAGGCAGAAAACAGGAAAATTCACAAATATATGGATGTTAAACAACACACTCTTAAAAAATCAGAAGGTCAATGAAGAAATGGCAAGAGAAATCAGTAATTATCTCAAGACAAAAAAAGAAAAAATGACAACACAACACATGAAAACTTATGGGATGCTGTGAAGGCAGTGCTGAGAGGGAAATTTATAACCCTTAATGCTTACATAAAAAAGAAGAAAAAGCTAAAATCAAAGACCTGCCTGTACACCTGGAGGAAATAAGAAAAGAAGAGCAAACTAATCACAATCAAGCAGAAGGAAAGAAATAACAAATATTAGAGCAGAAAAAAAAGAGAGAAAAATGAAAACAATAGAGAAATCAACAAAACCAGAAATTGGCTCTTTGAGAAAATCAATAAAATCAAGGGACCCTTAGCTGGGCTGACACAAGCGAAAAAAGAAAAAAGAGAGAGAGAGAGAGAGAGAGAGAGAGAGAGAGAATGCAAATAAATAAAATCAGAAATGGGAGGGGGGATATAATATAACAATTGACCCCACAGAAAAAAAAAAAAAGGGAAAATGAAAGGATACTATGAACAGCTATACCCTAACAAACTCAACAACTTAGACAAAATAGACAACTTCCTACAAAAATGTGAACAACCAACAATTACTCAAGAAGAAACAGAAGCCCTCGACAAGCCACTCACAAATAAAGAGATTGACTCAGACATCAAAGAACTCCCCAAACTTGTACAAGTTAGTATGAAGACCTGGTGCATCCCAGAGTAACTTGGGCAGGGAATATAAATGTATATGCCAAGCCCCCTTGAGGGAATGGGGAAAAATGTGGAAACATTAAGCTTCCCCACCTGGGGAATTCCTGATATTCTCACAAGCATTGGGGACTACCACTTCAGAAGGCTGAGCACTCAATCTTGAGGCTTGCCCTTATGAATCTTGTTACTGCAAAGGAGAGGCTAAGTCTACTTATAATTGTGCCTGAGTCACTACCAGAGAACCTCTTTTGTTGCTTAGATGTGGCCTATCTCTCTAAGCAAACTCTGCAGGTAAGCTCACTGCCACAACCCACCCCCCCAACACACACACACACACACGGACATGAATACCAGTGATGTAAATTTCCCTGGCAATGTGGGACATGACTCCTGGAGATGAGCCTGGGCTCAGCATCATGTGACTGAGAAAGACTTCTTGACCAAAAAGGGGAAAGAGAAATGAAGTAAAATAAAGTATCAGTGGCAGAGAGACTTCAAATGGAGTTGAGAGGTCATTCTGGAGGTTATTATATAGATATCTGTGCCGGTTTGTATGTATTATGTGCCCGAGAAAAAGCCATATTCTTTGATGCAGTCTTGTGGGGCAGACATTTCGGTGCTGATTAGATTTCCATGGAGATGTGCCCCACCCAACTGTAAGTGATAACTCTGATGAGATATTTCCATGGAGGTGTGGCCCCACCCATTCAGGGTGGGCCTTGTTCAGTGGAGCCATATAAATGAGCTGACAAACAGAAGGATCTCAGTGCAGCTGTGAGTGACATTTTGAAGAGGAGCTACAGCCAAGAGGAGCACTTTGAAGAAAGCACAGGAGCTGCAGATGAGAGACAGTTTGAAGACAGCTGTTGAAAGCAGACTCTTGCTGCAGAGAAGCTAAGAGAGGACAAATACCCCAAGGGCAACTAAGACTGACATTTTTGAGGAACTGCAGCTTAGAGAGGAACCTCCTGGGAGAAAGCCATTTTGAAACCAGAACTTTGGAGCAGACACCAGCCACGTGACTTCCCAGCTAACAGAGGTTTTCTGAACACCATTGGCCATCCTCCACTGAAGATACAGAGAAGGTACCCGATTGCTGATGTGTTACCTTGGACACTTTATGGCCTTAAGACTGTAACTCTGTAACCAAATAAACCTCCCTTTATAAAAGCTAATCCATCTCTGGTGCTTTGCATTCCAGCAGCATTAGCAAACTAGAACAGATTTTGGTACCAGGAGTAGGGTGCTTTTGCTGCTGAGTTTGCAAATACCAAACATGTTGGAATGGCTTTTTAAATGGATAAGCAGAAGATTCTGGAAGAATTGTGAGGATAATGATAGAAAAAGCCTAAACTGATTGGAAGAGACTGTTTGTGGAAATATGGACTCTAAAGATACTTCTGATGAGGCCTTGAACAGAAATGATGAATGTATTGCAAACTGGAAGAAAGGTGATCCTTGATTTTAAGTGGCAGAGAATTTGGCAAAATTGAGTCCTGGTGTCAGATGGAAGGAACAGTTTGAAAGTGACAACCTGGAATACTTAGCTGAGGAGATCTCCAGACTACATGTGGAGGATGTACCCTGGCTTCTCCTTGCAGCTTATAGTAAAATGTGAGCTGAGAGAGATAAACTTAGAACTGAACTCTTGGGTTCAAAGAAACCAGAAGCTGATGGCTTGGAAAATTCCAGGCTTCCAGGGGGTGGAATCCCAGAAGCTACAGCCCAATGTGAGGATGTAACCAAACATGGAACCCAGCTGCCATTTCAGGACAAGATTGGAAAAGGAGTTAAGCAGAAAGGATTTGTGGAAAGTCCTATTGTTTGATGGCTTTTACCCCTGTGTGCTTCATGTGAAGCCAACATAATTTTTGCAAGATCTTTATAGACAGAGCCATTGCTGGTCTGGACTGGAGGAGACAGACAAGGAACAAATTGAAGGAAAAATTTCTTCAAAGACAGAGCCATGGAGGTTGAGGTCTGGAGTCAAGAGGTCTTGGGCTGGGAGAGCAGAGTGGCCCACATGCATGGAAAAGGTGAGTTTGCCCTGGAGGTTGAGGGTGGACATTCCAACTTGATGCTCTGGAAGTTTGCCACCCCAGGTCCCAAAGAGGGTGGAGCACATTCCCAGGGAATTGGGGGAGAGCCTGGCTGTCACTGCACTGTTCTGAAGGGGTTGAGCTTGTGCCCCAGAGATGGAAGGGCATCTGGGTGCTTCCCTGATGTTTCAGGAGGCTGGGGCTTAGAAGGTGGTCTCCTCAATGTGTGGATATGTTGGGGAACTTACCCCAGCATTTGGAGAGGAGGAGGCTGCCACTAAGTCCCTTAGGAATGGTTAGACTCCCACTCTCTGAAGCCCCAAGGATGCAATATCGTTCTGTTAATGACTCTTAGACTTTGAAGTCTAGTGGAGTTTGTCCTGCAGGTTTTAGGAACTGTTTTGGTCCTGTGAACCCTGTTTTCCTTTCAGTTTTTCCTTATGGCAATGGGAATGTTTATCCTATGAATGTCCCTCCTTTGTATATTGGAAGCACATAATTTGTTCTAATTTCACAGACCCACAGCTAAAGGAGTATTATACCTTAGGACCGACCATGCCTATAATTGATTTTGATGGGATTAACTATTGTAACTGAAATGATTTAAGTTTTTGTGATATTGTGATGGGATGAATGTATTTTGTATTTGGAAAGAATAAGTTTTTCTGGGGTCCAGGGGGTGGAGTGTGCTGGTTTGAATGTATAATGTCCCCCAGAAAAAGCCATATTCTTTGATGCAATCTTGTGAGGCAGACATATTAGAGGGAATTAAGTTGGAATGTTTGGATTAGGTTGTTTGCATGGAAATGTGCCCTGCCCAACTGTAGGTGATAACTCTGATGAGATATTTCCATGGAGGCATGGCCCCACCCATTCAGGGTGGGCCTTGTTCAGTGGAGCCATATAAATGAGCTGACAAACAGAAGGAACTCAGTGCAGCTGTGAGTGACATTTTGAAGATGAGCTACAGCCAAGAGGGCACTTTGAAGAAAGCACAGGAGCTGCAGATGAGAGACAGTTTGAAGACAGCTGTTGAAACCAGACTCTTGCTCCAGAGAAGCTAAGAGAGGACAAACACCCCAAGTGCAACTAAGAGTGACATTTTTGAGGAACTGCAGCCTAGAGAGGAACATTATGGGAGAAAGCCATTTTGAAACCAGAACTTTGGAGCAGATGCCAGCCATGTGCCTTCCCAGCTAACAGAGGTTTTCTGGACACCCTTAGCCATCCTCCAGTGAAGGTACCCGATTGCTGATGCATTACCTTGGACACTTTATGGCCTTAAGACTGTAACTCTGTAACCAAATAAACCCCCTTTTATAAAAGCTAATCCATCTCTGGTGCTTTGCATTCCAGCAGCATTAGCAAACTAGAATAATATCCCTTTTTGGTTTTTAGTGTATTGGAAGAACTACAAGGAAATACCTGAAACTGCTGAACTGCAACCCAGTAGCCTTGATTATTGAAGATATTATATAACTTTATAGCTTACACAGTATGACTGTGTGATTGTGAAAACCTTGTGGCTCACACTCCTGTTATCCAGAATATGGACAGCTGAGTAGAAAAAATGAGAACAAAAATTAAATGAATAATAATGGGGGTGGGGGGATGGGGTGTTTTGGGCATTCTTTTTTATTTTTATTTTTATTCTTATTTTTACTTTTTTGAGTAATGAAAATGTTCAAAAATAGATTGTGATGAACGCACACCCATATGATGGTACTGTGAACAATTGATTGTACACTGTGGATAATTGTATGGTATGTGAATATATTTCCATAAAACTGGATACAAAATAAAGTAAAATAAAACTGAAGCAAATTTGGAAAAAAAAAAACTCCCTAAAAAGAAAAGTCCAGAAACAGAAGGCTTCACATGTGAATTCTACAAAGCATTCAAGAAAGAACTAATCCTTCTCAAACTCTTCAAACAAATCAAAGAGTAGGGAAAGCTACCTAACTGATTCTATGAAGCCAACATCACCCTAATACCAAAGCCAGACAAAGACACTACAAGAAAAGAAAATTAAAAACAAATCTCTTTAATGAATATACATGCAAAAATCCTCAACAAAATACTTGCAAATTGAATCCAGTAGCATATTCAAATAATTTCCAAGAGGGTTTTATTGCAGGTATGCAAAGGTGGCTCAGCACAAGAAAATCAATTAATGTAATACACCACATCAATAAATCAAAGGGGAAAAACCACATGATCATCTTGATTGATGCAGAAAAGACATTTGAAAAAATTCAACATTCTTTCTTGTTGAAAACACTTCAAAGGATAGGAATAGATGGAAACTTCCATAGCATGAGAAAAGGAATATATGAAGTATCAACAGCTAACATCACACTCAATAGTGAAAGAATGAAAACCTTCCCTCTAAGATCAAGAACAAGACAAGGATATTCATTGTCACCACTGTTATTCCACATTGAGTAGGAAATTTAGCTATCTGGTGGAGTATGATCCTACTGACACCTTGAATTCAGAGTTCTGGCCTCCTGAGCCATTAAAGAATAAATTTTATTCTTTTAAGCCAAAAGAAAGAAAGAAAGAAAGAAGAAATGCTAGCTAGAGTACTTTAGGCAAGAAAAAGAAATAAAGGAATTCAAATCAGAAGGGAAGAAGTAAAACTTTCACTATTTGCAGATGACATGATCCTATATTTAGAAAGTCCTGAAAATTCTACACTACTAGAGCTAATAAACAAGTTCAGCAAAATGGCAGGATACAAGGTGAACACCCCAAAATCAATACTGTTTCTATACTCTAGTAATGAGCAATCTGAGAAATAAATCAAGAAAAAATTCCATTTATGCAGCAACTACAAGAATCAAATATCTAGAAATAAATTTAACCAAAGATGTAAAAGACTGGTACACAGAAAACTACAAAACAGTGCTAAAAAATCAAAGGAGACCTAAATAAATGGATGGGCATTCTGTGTTCATGGATTGGAAGACTAAATTTCATTAAGATGTTAATTCTAACCAAATTCACTACAGATTCAATGCAATCCCAATCAAAATCCCAACAGCCTACTTTGAATACATGGCAATCTAATCTTTGAACTTATTTGAAAGGGTAAGGGGCCCAAAATAGCCAAGAACATCTTTAAAAGAAGAAAAAATTGGAGGACACATATGTATTTCCTGACTTTTTAAAATATTATGGTGCTACAGTGGTCATAACAGCATGGTATTGTCATAAAGATAGACATATTGATCAAAGGAATTGATGAGAGTTCAGAAATAGTCCCTCATATCTATGGTCAATTGATTTTTGACAAGATAGCCAGCTGGGAGAACTGGCTATCCGTATGCAAAAGAATGAAAGCAGGTCCCTATCTCACACCATATACCATAGATCACATTCGTTCTGAGAGTTAAATATAAAAGCCAGGACAATAAAGGTCCTAGAAGAATATCTAGTTTGGCATACTCAAGGTCTTATGGTAGGCACTGGTTTCTTAGACCTTACACCCAGAGTGCAAGCAGTGCAATAATAGATAAATGGGACTGCTCCCAAATGAATACTTTTGTGTTTCAGAGGACTTTGTCAATACAGTGAAAATGCAGCCTACTCAATGGAAGAAAATATTAGGAAACCACATATCTTATAATGGTTTTATATCCAGAATATATAGAGAAATCATAAATCCTACATTTTCTCAACAATAAAAGACTTTATAAACAATAAAAATTAAAAATAGGCAAAAAAACTTGTATAGGTGATATACCAAAAAGGTAGTATGAATGACTGAAAAGCACACCACTAGCTAGGAACATTTATTCACTGCTGGTGGGAATGTAGAATGTTACAGCCGCTGTGGAAGAAGTGTTTGACAGTTCCTCAGGAAGCTAAGTATAAAATTGCCATATGGTCCAGCATTCCTGCTACTACGTATATACATAGGAGAACTGAAATCAGAGGTGTGAACAGATGTTTGCACACCAATGTTTATAGAGGCATTATTCACAACTGCCAAAGATGGAAACAACTTAAGTGTCCATCTACCAATGAATGGATAAACAAAATGTGGAATGTACATATGATGTAATATTATTCAGCTGTAAGAAATGAAGTTCTGATACATGTGACAACATGCATGAAACTTGAGGATATTATGTTGAATAAAATAAGCCAGAAAAGAAAGGACAATAATGTATAATCTCACTAATATTAACTAATTATAATAAACAAACTCAGGGAGTAAATATCTAGAATGTTGGTTACCAGGAGATGGAATGAAGGTAGAGAGTAAAGGGTTAATGCTTAATTTGTGCAGAAATTTTAATAAGGTAGATTGTAAATGTTTAGAAATGGGTAGAAGTGATAGTAGCACATTATCTTGAGTGTAATTAACAGCACTGAAGTGTATGCGTGATTGTAGTTGCAAGGGGAAGTTTAGGGTTTGTAGGTCACCAAAAAAGCTAGAGGATGAAACATGGAACTGTATAACATATTGAACCCTGTTGTGGACTATGATTGTAGTTAATAGTCAAAATATAAAAATGTTCTTCCATGAGCTAGAACAAATGTATGCCACCATTACAAGGTGTTAATAGGGTATATAGCAAAAAATAAAATACACCCAATGCAAATTGTGGACTATAGTTAACAGAAATATTTCAATGTTCATTTATGAATTGTGACAAAGGTACTGCACCAAGGCCAAGTGCCAATAATAAGGGGGTATAAAGGGTATGGTGTTTTTTTTTTTGATGTAATGAAAAATTTCTAAGATTGATTGTGGTGATGAATATGCAACTCTGTGATTATATTGACAGCAATTGCACACTTTGAATGAATTCTATGGTGTGTGAATAAAACTGTTTTTTAAAAAATAGTGCTCTGAATTTGTTGACATTTTGTTGGATGACAAATGACTGTCAGTAATAACTTAATGACAAACTTTTTAAAAATTAATTAACAAAAAACCTTTGCAGTGAGAGACAAAATTACACTTTTGACAAGAAAATTGTCCTATGGACATATCATTTGAAAAAAAAAGTTTCAAATTTTGTCAGTTATGTGATTTTATTGTCAAAAGTAGAGTTAGTAAGTTACCTTCAAAAAGTCTTATACAACATGCATAAATATTTTAACAAGGCCATTGGATATTGAATTTTCTTATTTATTTTTTAAAAATATTTCAGAAGAAGAGTTTAAGAAGTTTAAACCAATTTAATAATAATCTCAAAAATTTCCCATTAGTTTCTAAATATTTACTAGATAAAATTTAATAACACTCTGTGAATAATTAGTTGGTTGGGTTAAATATGCATATCAGTAAAGTCACCACAACCAGTGGGGACCTGACCTTTCTTCTTTATAGATTTCTATATCTTTAATGGTATCTTGTCCAAGTATAACAGTCATTAAAACACAGTTTTGGAATAAACATAGAAAAAGGTTTATAAATTGCTAAACCACAAATTGTTAAAATAAATATGATCAAAAATAGATAAACAGAATAAATCACATTCCTTCCATGAAAATGTTATTATTAATAATATATTTTGTGAAAAGAAAAATCTTGTTTAGTAATTGTTTTGGATTGGTAAATCTTCTGGAATGCAATATACCAGAAATGGGTTGGCTTTTCCAATGGGAATTTATTATTTTGAAAATTTACAGTTCTAAGGCCATGGAAATGTTCAAGTTAAGGCATCAAGAGAAAGATACCTTCTCTGAGGAAAGGCCAATGGCATTTGTGGTTCCTCTATCAGTGGAAAGGCACACGGTAACATCTGGTCTTGTTCTTCTGGGTTCTGGTTTCAAAATGGCACTCTCTCTCTCTAAAATGTCACTGGTTATTTCTCTTAGCTTTTCTGCACTCCTCCAAAATGTCTCTGCCTTTTATGCTCTCATAGATGACTCCAGCAAAGGAATTAAGATCCACCTTGAATAGGCGGGGTCACATCTCCATGGAAAAAAACTAATCAAAATGTACCACCACAATAGGATTGTACTCATGAGAATAAATTATAAGAACTTGGTGTTTTGTGGGGTACAAACTATTACAGTAAGAATTAACATTAAAATATGTTATATATATATATTTATTCTGTTTAAAATCTCTATCTAGTGCACATTCATTAGAATGCCTATGATATATTATAAAGGCATGACATTTATAACTAAATCCATATTAATATTTCAAGAGACCACTGGTCTAGCTTAGTAATGTCTCTTTTATTTATAGTCATGGAATCTTTTCTTCAAATAAAATATTCTTGAAAATCCAACTACATACATTAATAAAGAACAAAATTAATTTGAGAGGGTGAAGTGACAGCAGTAGGTCAGATCCTCCTGGGCTAATGCTCACATGGAGAGAAGCATCCCTTCTACTCTGCTGTTCTCTACTTTTATGACTTAATTCTTCTCTGTGCAAATTCAACATGCTATCCTGTTATCTTAAAAATGATTATTCTATGTAGAATTTTGAAATTTACTTGCCTGGCATATATTCAAGACACTATTATAAAATAATTATTTAAAGTACAATAAGTACTGTTAAATTTTCTTATATTTAAAATAAACTATAATTTTACCTAACAGCAGTATTAATCCAGAATGGAAACAATTAAACAGGAAGAACAGGTAGATGGTCAAAACTTTCTTAAATTTTTGATAATTTCATTACAATCTTTTTTTTTAACCTATATTCCTTTTAAATTTAGTGGACACATTTTTTTTTTTTATAATAATGAATACTTAATGCAACCTTTTGAGAAATGTTCCTATCACATCTAATAGAGTAGGCAATTAACTCACAAGGCCCATTTCTCCAGCCATAGAGTTGGGTATGTGACTGAATTTGGCTTATCAGATTCCCCTTTTCCTGGCTACAATTATGGATATAGATATTGCTTGTAACTAAGTTCATTCACCCAAGTTTCTCTGGGACATTTGAGCCCATGAAAGAAAGAGAGAAAGAGTGAGAGTGAGAGACGGAATGCTGATGATATGGTTTCAACACTGTTTCTAGCCATGCTTGAAAACCTAACTGGGTTTTTCAGTTATATTTGCCAATTTATTTACCCTCACTTCCCACTCTTCTTCTCCAACAATCTGACAATTTCTTGTAAATTGTTCATTTTTAAAATTAATTATTTATTTTGTTTAAGCTATATTTACTTGGGTCTTTTCTTTCAGATGAAAGATATCTGACCATTTAAGCATATAAACACAAGTAAATATAGACATAAGTATTGTGGCAGTGTGCAGGTTTGAATGTATTACGTCCCCTAGAAAAAGCCATATTCTTTGATGCAATCTTGTATAGTGGGGATTAAGTTGGAATGTTTGGATTAGGTTGTTTGCATGGAGATGTGCCCCACCCAGCTGTGGGTGGTGACTCTGGTGGGATACTCCCATGGAGGCATGGCCCCACCCATTCAGGGTTGGCCTTGATCAGTGGAGCCATATAAATGAGCTGGCTCAAAGAGAAGGAACGGAGTGCAGCTGTGAGTGATGTTTTGTAGAGGAGCAAGCTTGCTAGAGAGGAGCATCCTGGGAGAAAGCCATTTTGAGGCCAGAACTTTGGAGCAGATGCCAGCTGCCTTCCTAGCTAGCAGAGGTTTTCTGGATGCCATTGGCCATCCTCCAGTGAAGGTACCCAATTGCTGATGTGTTACCTTGGATGCTTTGTGGCCTTAAGACTGTAACTGTGTAGTGAAATAAACCCCCATTTTATAAAAACCTATCCATCTCTGGTATTTTGCATTCTGCAGCATTAGCAAACTAGGACAGGCAGATTAAATATGGCTATAGGTTCTTTGACAACCCTTACATTGAGAACTGGGTACTATATCCTATCTTCCTGAATCTAAACTTTGAGTATGGCAACATTAAAACTTGCAAGTTTTGCACCTAGCCTTTAAGAGACCTGGTGGTTTCTACTTCCATTTTCTTGGAGCACTAAAATCTAGTCAACTTTTGTCCATACTGCAAGGAAGCTCAAGATACCCAGGTAATCACTTTGAGAGACCATGGGTAGGAAGAGAGGAAGAGAGGGAGGAAAGAAAGAAAGAGAATTCCTGTCACCTTCAGCTGTTCTAGCCCAGCTATTCTAATCATACTTGCAGAGGTCCCAGACATTATGGAGCAGGGATGAACCTCTAGGTGCTGCCTGGAATCCTGACCCACATAACACTGAAATAAAACAATAATAAATTGTCATTTTATACCACTTAATTTTGAGTAGTTTGATGTAAATTGAAAACTTGTGGTGCAATAATTATAAATGACATATTTTTCTTAATTATTTAACTTTTCCCAAGTTTTCTTTCCTTAAAACAATACTTACAAAAAATACAGAAAAACAAGATGGGACAAGTTAATAATAAGTGTACTAGCTTTTAGTTGACTTCATTAGTGCTTCCAAGACCAAAACTGAGATTGCAACCCTATTACTTTCTACAAATAGAGTAGATGACTCTACCAGCCCACCTTTGGTATGCTATTACTAGAGAATCCACAGACTCTACATTTCACTCTTTTCTTTCTGTGTATTTACAAAATGTTGCCATGTTTGTAAATATTTTTCAGCTTTTAATAAAAGGTTACAGATTTTATAGAATTTACCAACCCACTTCTGCTAAATATCATTGCCCAGAACTATGCTATAATCTTCCCTTCCTCAACATCCCCCTTCTTTCATGATATATAGAGAAATGTATTTTTTAGCTAGGTATATTGCACAAACCCCTCAAAATTCAAGGTTCACTTAACAAAGAAAAAGGGGAGTGGATATTGGCCTTGCCACATCATGCACTCTTTTTTTGCTTACATTTTTATTAGAGAAGTTGAAAGTTTACAGAAATATAAGGAATAAAACTCCTAAAATACAGAGTGTACCACCCTATTACTAAACCCCTTACATTAGTGTGGCACATTTGCTATAGTTCATGAAGGAACATTTTTATAATTTTACCATTAACCATAGCACATTGTTTACAATAGGGTTGTACAGGTCTATGTTGTTTTTAATTCTAGCAACATTTATATTACCTAAAATTTAACCTTTTGACTGATTTCATATATAGTTCAGTGCTGATAATTACATTCACAATGTTGTGCCACCATCACCACTATCCATTACCAATACCAAACTTTACAAGCAAACCAAATAGAAACTTGGCACAATTTTAGCATTAACTCCACATTCCCTATGCTCAACCAAGCCCCTTGTAAACTGTAATCTAGATTCTGATTCTATGAGTTTGCTTATTCCAATTATTTAATATCAGTGAGATCATACAATATTTGTTCTTCTGTTTCTGGCTTATTTCATTCAACATGATGTCTTCAAATTTCCATGTTGTTGCTTGAAAATTTCCATGTTGTTGCCTTTTAACAGCCAAAAAATATTTCATTGTTTGCATATACCACATTTTATTCACCAATTGATGTACACTTGGGTTGATTCCATATTTTGGCAATCATGAATTTGTGTGCAAATATCTATCTCAGTCCCTACATTCAGATTTGGGGTATATATTTAGAAGTGGGATTGCCAGGTAATATGGTAGTTATATACTTTCTGAGGAACTGTCAAACTCTCTTCCACAGTGGCTGCAGAATTTCATATTCCCAACAGCAATGAATGAGTGTTCCTCTTTCTCCAAATCCTCTCTAACACTTGTAATTTTCTTTTTTAGATAGTAATCATTCTAGTGGGTGTGGAATGTTATATCATTGCAGCTTTGATTTTTATTTCCCTAATAGCTAATGATGTGGAGCATCTTTTCATGTTCTTTCTAGCAATTTGTATATTCCCTTTGGAGAAATGTTTATTCAAGACTTTTGCACATTATTTAATTGGGTTGTCTGTCTTCTTATTGTTCAGTTGTAGAATTTCTTTATATATTCTGGATATTAAATCATTAGTGGACATATTGTTTCCAAATATTTTTTTTCCCATTGAGCAGCTTGTCTTTCCACTTTCATGATAAAAGTCCTTTGTTGCACAAAACTTTTTAGCTTTGATGAGGTCCCATTTATCTATATTTCCTACTCTTGCTTGTGCTTTGGGTGAAAATCTAAGAAACCATTGCATAACAAAAGAAGCTGATGATGACTCCCCACATTTTCTTCTAGGAGTTTTATAGCCCTAGTTCTTATATTTAGGTCTTTGACCCATTTTGAGTTAATATTTATATATGGTGTGAGATAGGGGTACCCCTTTATTTTTTTCTGCAAATGGGTTTTTCCAGACCCATTTTTTTGAAGGGACTCTTCTGTCTCAATTGACTGAACTTGGTAGCCTTGTCAAAAATCAGTTGGCAACTTTGTATGACTGCATGGTATGTGAATATATCTCAATACAAATGAGATAAACAAACAAACAAACAAGAAACAAAACAAAACAAAAAGGTGGTGGCAATATCATAAGTGTCCTTCAACAGATGAGCAGATGGACAAAATGTGGACTATACTCCCACCAGAATATCACTTAACCATATAAAGGAATGAAGTTCTGATACATACTACAATATGGACAAAACTTCATAAACATAATGCTGAGTGAAATAAGCCAGTCACCAAAGGACAAATATCATATGATTCCACTTATATGAGATGTCTAGAATAAGCAAATTCACAGAGACAGAAAGTGTAACAGAGGTTCCCAAGGATTGGGGAGAGGGAGTGTCTCGGTTTGCTAAAGCTGCTGGTATGCAACATACCAGAAATGGGTTAGCTTTTACAATGGAGATTTATTAATTTACAAGTTCTCAGGCCATGAAAATGTCCAACTCAAGGCATCAATACGATGATACTTGGACTCTGAAGGCAAATTACTAATTAGTTTGGGCTTCTCTGTCATATAGCAAGGCACATGGTCCATGTCTGCTGGTCCTTCTCTCCTGGGTTTCATTGCTTTCAGCATCTGGCTTCAATGGTTTCCTCTCTCAACTTCTGTGGGTGTGTTCTAGTTTGCTAATGCTGCCAGAATGCAAAACACCAGAGATGGATTGGCTTTTATAAAAGGGGGTTTATTTGGTTACACAGTTACAGTCTTAAGGCCATAAAGTGTCCAAGATAACACATCAACAATTGGGTACCTTCACTGGAGGATGGCCAACGGTGTCCCAAAAACCTCTGTTAGCTGGGAAGGCATGTAGCTGGCATCTGCTCCAAGTTCTGGTTTCAAAATAGCTTTCTCCCAGAATGTTCCTTTCTAGGCTGTAGTTCCTAAAAAATGTCACTCTTAGTTGCACTTGGTGTATTTGTCCTCTCTTAGCTTCTTGGTCACAAGAGTCTGATTTCAATGGTCATCTTCAAACTGTCTCTCATCTTCAGCTCCTGTGCTTTCCTCAAAGTGTCCCTCTTGGCTGTAGCCTCTTGCTCCTTCTGTCTGATCTAATATAGTGTACCAGTAATTTAATTCAGACCCACCAGTGGGTGGGGTAACACCTCCATGAAAATTATCCAATCAGAGTCATCACCAACAGTTGGGTGGGGTGCATCTCCATGGAAACACTCAAAGAATTACAGTCTAATCAACACTGATAATGTCTGCCCACACAAGATTACATCAAAGATAATGGCATTTGGGGGGGCGGCATAATACATTCAAACTTGCACAGGGTGTATCCTTGTCTCTCAGCTTCTCTAGGGCTTTTTCCATGAGTTTCTCTTAATTTCATCTATCCTTTCAGTATGTGTTTTATCCTCTTATAAAGGACTCCAGTAAGGGGATTAAGCCCCACCTTGAATGAGGTGGATCACATCTCAATTGAAATAACCTAATGAAAAGGTCCTTCCAACAACAGGTCTACACAAACAGGAATGGTTTAAAAGAACATGACCCTTTCTGGGGTACCTACAACTTCAAATTACCACAGGGAGTAGGGGAGAGTTATTGCCTAATGGGTACAGAGTTTCTGTTTAAGGTGATGCAAAATGTTTTGTTAGTTGATGTTGGCGATGGTGACACAAAAATGTAGATGTAATTAATGCCACTGAATTGCATACATAAAAATGGTTGAAATGGTAAAAAAAAAAAAAAGCAGTAGGAAATAGATGTGAGGGTCTATTTCTGAACACTCAATTTGATTCCATTGGACTATATATTTATTCTTGCATGAGTACCATGCTGTTTTGACAACTGCAGCTTTGTAATAAATTTTAAAGTCAGGTAGTGTGATTCCTCCAGATTCATTCTTATTTCTCAAGGTGGTTATAGCCACTTGGGGCCCATTACCCTTCCAAATAAATGAGATTGTTAGCTTTTCCATTTCTGCAAAGTAAGCTGTTAGAATTTGATTAGAATTGTATTGACTCTGTATATCACTGGGTAGAATTGCTATCTTAACAACTGTTAATTCTTACAATTCATGAGCATGCAATGTCCTTCCTTTTATTTAGAATGTCTTTTATTTATTTTAGCAAAGTTTTCTAGTTTTCCATGTATAAATTCTTTACATCTTTGTCTAAATATATTCCTAGTTATTTGATTCTTTTAGTTGTTAGATTACAAATGGTATTATTTTCCTGATTTCCTCCTCAGCTTGCTTATTACCAATGTATAGAAACACTACTGATTTTTGTGTGTCAAACTTGTACCCTGCCACTTTGCTGGATTCATTCATTATCTCTAGTAGCTTTGTTATAGAATTTTGGAACTTTCTATATATAGGACCATGTTATCTGCAAGTGGTCAAAATTCTACTCCCTCCATTCCAATTTGGATGCTTTTATTTCTTTTTCTTGCCTAACTGTTCAATTTCCAGATCAATGCTGAATACCAGTGGTGACATGGTCATGCTCTTCTTACTCCAGATCTTAGAGGGAAAGCAGTCCACCTTTTACCATTGCAATGATGTTAGCTGTGGGTTGTTCATATATGTCTTTTATCATGTTGAGGAAGTCTACTTCTATTCCTATTTTTCTGAGTGGTTTTATCAAGAAAGAATGCTGGACATTGTCAAATGCTTTTTCTGCATCAATAGAGACAATCGTGTTTTTCCCATTTTGTTTTGTTAATATGGTATATTATATTAATTGATTTTCTTATGTTGAACCACCCTTGCTACCTGGGATAAATCCCAATTGATCATGGTGTATAAATTTTTAATGTGCTTTTTGATTCTATATTTTAGTATTTTGTTGAGGACTTTTTTTATATATATTCTAAAATAAATTGTTCTGTAATATTTTCTTTTAGTCTCTTTATTTGGCTTAGGTATTGGGATGTTACTGGCTTCATTAAATTAGTTGAGTAGTGTTCCCTCCTGTTATTTGGAAGAGTTTTATTTGGAAGAGTTAAGAAAGATCCATTTTTTGTGGAATATTTGCTAGAATTCATCTGAAAAGACATCTGGTCCTAGGCTTTTCTTTCTTCAAACTTATCTTTTTTTAAATTCAGTTTTACTGAGATATATTTACCTGCCATACAAGTATTCATGGTGTACAATCAACTGTTCACAGTACCATCATACAGTTGTGCCTGCATCTCCCCAATCCATTTTTGAGCATTTTCTTTACACCATAAAGAATAAAAATAAGAATAACAAACAAAAGTAAAAAAGAATATCCAAATCATCCCCCATCCCACCCCAACTTTCATATAGTACATGTCCCCATTTTTCTACTCATCCATCCAAACAATGGGTAAAGAGGGTGTGATCCACAAGATTTTCACCATCACACTGTCACCCCTTGTAAGCTACATAGTTATACAATTGTTAAGAGTCAAGGTCACTGGGTTGGAATTTAATAGTTTCAGGTAGTTACCTCCAGCTATTTCAGTTCACTAAAAACTTGAAAGGGATATCTATATAGTGCATAAGAATGGCCACCAGAGTGACCTCTCAACTCCCTTGAACCCTCTCAGCCATTGAAACTATTGTGTTTCATCCCACTTCCCCCTTTTGGTCAAGATGTTTTCAATCTCATGATGCCTGGTGCAGGTTCACCCCAAGAGTCATATCCTGCATTGCCAGACAGATTTACACTCTTGGGAATCAGGTCCAACATAGGTGGGAGGGCAGTGAGTTCATCTGCCAAGGTGGCTTAGCTCGAGGGAGAGTGCCACATCTGAGCAACAAAGAGGCACTTGGGGGAGTCTCCTAGACACTGTTATAAGCAAGTTTAGCCTCTCCTTTGAAGCAGAGCCTCACAAGGGCAAACCCCAAGATAAAGTGCTCAGCATACCAAACCATCAGTCCTCAGTGTTTATGAGGGCATCAACAATAACCCAAGTGAGGAAGTCCAATACATCTGCATTTTCCACCAGCTTCTCAGGAGTGCCCTGCATACATATTTTTATTCTCTGCCTAAATTATTCTGGGATGTGTCACTATTTCACACTGTGAAATAACCTGTGCAAACCTACCAGATCTCACTTCCTGTTCAAAGTTCCATGTAATCATGGTGTTTTGATAGAGCTGACTGTACAAGTTAAATTGTTTAGTGTGCTACAGAAAATATAAATCCTGCTCCAGGTAACCATCTCTTCCCTTGGTCACACGTGGAAGTTGAAGTTTTAAAACACAGTCAGTATCATCCTTTAACCTCTGGCCCAATTTGCCCTAGTCCTAACAAGATCTGCTTCATTCATATCTCTGATTGAAGTCTAGACTCTTTCAGCTTTTTAAACAGTTGCTGTATGCACTAATACTGATGTTCATATCTGTTGAGCTCTAGCTCTGAGCCTCAGGTGTCACAGAGATACCCAAATTTCCAGAGACCAATCAGGTCATATACAAAGGGATCAGCATCTCAGAATTTGGAGATAGCCATTACAATTCAGGAATAGATGTGACAGCTGCAAGAGCTTACAGTCTAGAGACTATTACAATGAGCATTCCCCTAATAAGCTGTGCTTTATGATTCAATTATGAGTTTACACATTGTAGGTAGCCCATATTGTTGAGGCATTATAGATCTTGCCTTTGTTTCTGGGGTACTTCACTCAAAATGTTGTCTACAGGATCCATTCAAATCATTGTGTGTCTCACAGCTTCACTCCTTTTTGCAGTTCCTCAATATTCCATTGTATGAATACACCACAGTTCACCATTCTGTTCCTCAGTCAATGTACTCTTAGGCCACCACTACCCATTGCAAATCATGAATACTGCCTCCATAAACACCAGTGTGCAAATGTCCACCCATGTTTCTGCTCTCAGATCTTCCAAGCATATACCCCATAATGAGGTTGCAGGAACTAATGGCTCCTACAAGCTTAGCTTCTTGTGGAACCATCACACTGTCCTTCCTGGGAGGTTTTTAATGACTGATTCAATATGTTTATTTCAATTGGTCTGTTGAGATCTTCTATGTCTCCTAGAGTCAGCATAGGCTGTTGAGATCTTCTTTGTCCTCCAGAGTCAGCATAGGCTGTTTGTGAGTTTTGAGAAATGTATCTATTTCATGTAGGTTGTATAATTTTTTGGCATACTTTTGTTCACAGTATCCTCTTATGATCCTTTCTATTTCTGTAAGTCAGTAGTAATTTCCCCCTTCTCATTTCTGATTTTATTTATTTGATCTTTTTTTTCTTTGTCCATCTTGCTAAATATTTGTCAATTGTATTGATATTTTCAAATAACTGTATTTTGTTTTCATTAATGCTATTTTTTAATTCTGTTTCACTTATTTCTGCTCTAATCCTTGTTATATCATTACTTCTGTATATTATGGGTTTAGTTTGCTCTTTTTCTTTTTCCTCCAGATGTGCAGTTAGACGTTCAATTTAGCTCTTTCTTCCTTATGTGTGTGTATGTATGTGTGTGTATGCATATATATATATATATATGTGTGTGTGTGTATGTATGTGTATATATATATATATATATATATATATATATATATATATATAAATGAGATTCTTCACATACCATACAACTATCCAAAGATCCAAAGTATACAATACATTGCTCATGGTACCATAATACAGCTGTGCATCCATCAACACATTTAATTTTTTTTCAATTTTTAGAACATTTTCATTACTCCAGAAAAGAAATAAAGACAAAAAAAGGAAACTCAAATCCTCCCATATCCCTAACTATGCCCCCTCCATTACTGATTCATAGTTTTGATATATTACATTTGTTACTGTTGATGAAAGAATATTAAAATACCACTAACTATAGTATATAGATGGCAACAGGTATATATTATTTTCCTATATGCCTCTCTATTTTTAACTTCTAGTTATAGTGTCATACATTTTTTTCTGGTTCACGAGAGAGTTTTCTAATATTTTTACAGGTAATCACAGACATTGTGAACATTTAAGTTCACCCTAGTTGAACATTCTGCTCATAATAAGCAACTGCTCCCCATTCTTTAGCCTCATTCTATATCCAGGTAACAGTTCATGTCTATGAGTTTGCATATTATAATGAGTTCATATCAGTGAAACTCTGTAATATTTGCCTTCATGTGCCTGTCTTATTTCACTTAATATTATGCCCTCAAGATTTCTTCATTAACCCATTTCTTTTTTTTTATTAAATTCAGTTTTATTGAAATACATTCACACACCATACAGTCATCCATGATATACAATCCACTGTCCACAGTATGGTAACATAGTTATGCGTTCATCACCACAATCTGTCTCTGAACATTTTCCTTACATCAGAAAGAACCAGAAGAATAAAAAATAAAAGTGAAAAGAGAACACCCAAATCATCCCCCCATCCCACCCCATTTGTCCTTTAGTTTTTATCCCCATTCCTCCACTCATCCATACACTAGATAAAGGGGGTGTGATCCACAAGGTCTTCACAATCACACTGTCACCCCTTGTAATCTACATTATTATATAATTGTCTTCAGGAGTCCAGACTGCTGGGTTGGAGTTTGGTAGTTTCAGGTATTTACTTCTAGCTATTCCAATACATTAAAGCCTAAGAGGTGTTATCTATATAGTGCATAAGAATGTCCACCAGAGTGACCTCTCGACTCCATTTGGAATCTCTCAGCCACTGAAACTATTTCATCTCATTTTGCATCCCCCTTTTGGTCAAGAAAATACTCTCAGTCCCACAATGCTGGGTCCACATTCATCCCCGGGAGTCATACTCTGTGTTGCCAGGGAGATTTACACCCCTGGGAATCGGGTCCCACGTAGTGGGGAGGGCACCAAGTTCACTTGTCGAGATGGCTCAGTTAGAGAGAGAGAGGGCCACATCTGAGCAACAAAGAGGTACTCAGGGGGAGACTCTTAGGCACCATTACATACAAGTTTAGACTCTCCTTTGTGGTAATGAGCTTCATAAGGGCAAGTCCGATGCTCGAGGGCTCAGCACATCAAACCGCCAGTCCCAATGTTTGTTGACAACATCAACACCAGTCCAGGTGAGGATGTCCAACACATCCGCACCTTCCCCCAGATCCTCGGGGCTGGGGAGGGGGAGGCTGTAAATATATTTTTTATTATCTGCCCAAATTACTCTAGGATGTGTCACTATTTCACTCCAGCCTATACTAACCTACCATATCTCACTTCCTATTCAAAGTTCCATGCAATTGTGGTGTTTGAACAAGTCGACTGTAGAGTTGTACTGTTTAGAAAATTCGGATCCTGTACCAAATAGATATCTAGTCCCTTGGTCTCATATGAAAGTTGAAGTTTTAAAACACAATCAGTTTCAACCTTTACCCTTTCACCTGGCTTGCCCTGGTCTTAACCAGACCTGCTTCATTCATATCACTAATTGAAGTCTGGGCTCTTTTTCAGCTTTTTTTTTTTTTTTTTTTTTTTGACAGTGGCTGTATGCACTAATACTGACATTCATATCTGCCGAGATCTAGCTCTGAGTTTCAGGTGTCTCAGAGATATGCATTGTTCCAGAGACCAATCAGGTTATACGCTAGGGGATCAGCATCTCAAAGTTTAGAGATAGGACTTACAATTCAGGGATAGAGTTAACTGCTGTAAGAGCTTACAATCTAGGGACAATTAAAATTATTGTGTCCACGTTAGGCTATGTTCTAGGATTCAATTCTGGGTTTACACATTGTAGATAGTCCATTTTGGTGAGGCATCATCCCTCTCACCATGTTTTCTCCAACACTTTTACTCCTATATATATTTTTTCCTACAATTTTATAGAGTTATGTTCACATACCATATATTTATCCACAGTGTACAATCAGTTGTTCATGGTATCATCATAAAGTTGTACATTTATCACCACAATCAGCACTTGAACATACTGATTACTACAAGAAAAATTGTTTTTTTTTTTTTAGCTATAAGAAAAAATGATAAAAAGAAAAATAACGTCATACAATACAATATACTACTAAGGACAGCAAATAACACCAATACCAAGAATCCCATATTCCTCCCCTATATCCCCCTCTCATATACATTTAGCATTGGCATATTGCCTTTGTTACATTTAATGGAGGTATATTACAATGTTACTGTTGACCATAGACTCCAGTTTGCTTTGATTATGTTTTTTCCTGAGTACCATCCCTTTTTCAAATTTCTACATGGTTGACATTCATTTGCTTTCCCACATGCAAAAACATTTTTATATTTGTATATTTAGTAACAGTCATTGGCCACTCCAGTTTTTGCCACATTATACAGTCCCAGTCTTTATCATCGCTCTTTACCTCTGGTGTCATACATTCTTCTATCCCACCTCTTTCAGCTTTACTCACAGACATCTTTGTTCAGTGTACTTACAATATGGTGCTACCATCACACAGTATTATGCTATCTATTTCTGTATCTATGCAATCAATCCTAAACATTCTGTAGTCCTTCAGCATCAAATGGCTGATCTCTGCCCTCTTTCTATCTCCTGTTCACCTGTGTTGTCAGCTTTTAACTCCCAAAGTTTGTTCATTAATGTCTGTTCATATTAGTGAGACCATACAGAATCTGTTCTTTTGTTTCTGGCTAACTTCACTCAACATAATGTCCTCAAGGTTCATCCACATTATTACATGATCCATGTCTTTGTTCTGTCTTACAGCTGCATAATATTCCGTCATGCGTATATACCACAGTTTGTTTATCCACTCATCCTTTGATGAACTTTTGGGCTGTTTCCATCTCTTGGCAATTGTGAATAATGCTGCAATAAACATTGGTTTACAAATGTCTGTTTGTGTCTTAAGTTTCAGTTCCTCTGAGTATATACCCAGCAATGGAATAGCTGGGTCATATGGCAAATCTATATTTAGCTTCCTGAGGAACCTCCATACTGTCTTCCAGAGTGGCTGCACCATTCTACATTCCCACCAACAATGAATAAGTGTGCCTCTTTCTCCACATCCTCTCCAGCACTTGTCATTTTCTGTTTTTTGGATAATGGCCATTCTGGTAGGTGTGAGATGATATCTCATTGTGGTTTTGATTTGCATTTCCTTAATAGCCAGTGAAGTTGAGCATTTTTTCATATGCTTTTGAGCCATTTGTATTTCCTCTTCAGAAAAATGTCTGTCCATGTCTTTTGCCCATTTTTTAATTGGATTGTTTGTCTTTCTGTTATTTAGATGCAGGATTCCTTTATATATTTGGGATATTAAACCCTTATCTGATATGTGGTTTCCAAATATCATCTCCCATTGTGTAGGTTGCCTTATTACTTTTCTGACAAAGTCCTTTGATGTACAAAAGTGTTTAATTTTGAGGAGATCCCATTTGTCTATTTGTTCTTTGGTTGCTCGTGCCTTGGGTGTGAGGTCTAAGAAACCACCTCCTTTCACAAGATCTTTAAGATATTGCCCTACATTTTCTTCTAAGAGTTTTATGGTCTTGGTGCTAATGTTTAGGTCTTTGATCCACTTTGAGTTAATTTTGGTATAAGGTGTGAGATGGACATCCTCTTTCATTCTTTTGGAAATGGATATCCAGTTCTCCAAACACCATTTATTGAACAGGCTGCTCTTTCCCAGTTTCTTCGGCTTCACTGCCTTATCAAAGATCAGTTGTCCATAGATGTGAGGGTCTACTTCTGAACACTCAATTCGATTCCATTGATCAGTATATCTGTCCTTATGCCAGTACCATGCTGTTTTGAGCACTGTAGCTTTGTAATATGCTTCAAAGTCAGGTAGTGTGAGACCTCCCACTTCATTCCTCTTTCTCAAGACATTTTTGGCTATTCGGGGCACCTTACCCTTCCAAATAAATTTAGTTACTGGTTTTTCTATTTCTGTAAAGTAAGTTGTTGGGATTTGAATTGGTATTGCATTGAATCTGTAAATCAGTTTAGGTAAAATTGCCATCTTAACTATATTTAGTCTTCCAATCCATGAACATGGTATGTTCTTCCATTTTTTCAGGTCTTATTCAATTTCTTTTAGCAGTTTCTTATAGTTTTCTATGTAAAGGTCTTTTGTGTCCTTGGTTAAGTTTATTCCTAAGTACTTGATTCTTTTGGTTGCTATTGTAAATGGGATTTTTTTTCTTGATTTCCTCCTCTTGTTGCACATTACTTGTGTATAGGAACACTACAGATTTTTGCTTGTTGATCTTGTAGCCTGCTACTTTGCTGTATTCATTGACTAGTTCTAGTAGCTTTGCTGTAGATTTTTCTGGATTTCCTACAAATAGAATCATGTCATCTGCAAATAGTGAAAGTTTTACTTCTTCCTCTCCAATTTGGATGCCTTTTATTTCTTTTTCTTGCCTAATTGCTCTAGCTAGAACTTCCAGCACAATGTTGAATAACAATGGTGATAGTGGGCATCCCTATCTTGTTCCTGATCTTAGAGGAAAAGCTTTCAGTCTCTCCCCATTGAGTGTGATGTTAGCTGTGGGTTTTTCATATATTTCCTTTATCATATTGAAAAAGTTCCCTTCTATTCCTATCCTTTGAAGTGTTTTCATCAGGAAAGGATGTTGAATTTTGTCAAATGCCTTTTCTGCATCAATCGAGATGATCATGTGGTTCTTCTGCTTTGATTTATTGATGTGGTGTATTACATTAATTGATTTTCTTGTGTTGAACCAGCCTTGCATACCTGGAATAAATCCCACCTGGTCGTGGTGTATAATTCTTTTAATGTGCTGCTGGATTCGATTTGCGAGTATTTTGTTGAGGATTTTTGCGTCTATATTCATTAAAGAAATTGGTCTATAATTTTCTTTTTTTGTAGTATCTTTGCCTGGTTTTGGTATTAGGGTGATGATGGCTTCATAGAAAGAGTTAGGTAGCTTTCCCTCTTCTTCAATTTTTTTGAAGAGATTGAGCAGGATTGGTACTAATTCATTCTTGAATGCTTGGTAGAATTCACATGTGAAACCATCTGGTCCTGGGCTTTTCCTTTTTGGGAGCTTTTTGATGACTGACTCAATCTCTTTACTTGTGATTGGTTTGTTGAGGTCATCTGTTTCTTCTTGAGTTAACGTTGGTTGTTTATGCTTTTCTAGGAAGTTGTCCATTTCATCTAAGTTGTCTAGTTTATTAGCATATAGTTGCTCATAGTTTCTTCTCATTATCTCCTTAATTTCTGGAGGGTCGTTAGTTATATTTCCTTTCCCATTTCTGATTGCATTTATTTGCATCTGCTCTCTCTTTTTTTTTTTTGTTAGCCTAGCCAGTGGTCCATCGATTTTATTGATTTTCTCAAAGAACCAACTTCTGGTTTTGTTGATTCTCTCTATTGTTTTCCTGTTCTCAATTGCATTTATTTCTGCTCTAATCTTTGTTATTTCTTCCCTTCTGCTTGCTTTGGGGTTAGTTTGCTGTTCTTTCTCTAATTCCTCCAGGTGAGCAGTTAACTCTTCAATTTTTGCTCTCTCTTCTCTTTTAATATAGGCATTTAGGGTAATAAATTTCCCTCTCATCACCGCCTTTGCTGCATCCCATAAGTTTTGATAAGCTGTGTTTTCATTGTCATTTGCCTTGAGGTATTTACTAATTTCTCTTGTAATTTCTTCCTTTACCCACTGGTTTTCTAAGAGGGTGTTGTTTAGCCTCCATATGTTTGTGAATTTTATGACCTTCTGCCTTTGATTTATTTCCAACTTCATTCCATTGTGGTCTGAGGAAGTGTTTTGTATAATATCAGTATTTTTAAATTTGTTGAGACTTGCTTTGTGACCCAATATGTGGTGTATCCTAGAGAATGTTCCATGAGCACTTGAGAAAAAAGTGTATCCTGCTGTTGCTGGATGTAGTGTTCTATAAATGTCTGTCAAGTCTAGTTCATTTATCATACAATTCAACATCTCTGTTTCTTTAGTGATCCTCTGTCTAGATGTTCTATCCATTGATGAGAGTGGTGTATTGAAGTCTCCAACTATTATTGTAGAGGTATCTATTTCTCCTTTCAGTGATCACAGTGTTTGCCTCATGAATTTTGGGGCATTCTAGCTTAGTGCATAAATATTTATGACTGTTATGTTTTCTTGATGAATTGACCCTTTTATTAATATATAGTGTTCTTCTTTGTCTCTTTTAATTGTTTCGCTTTTGAAGTCTAACTTGTCTGATATTAATATAGCTACTCCCGCTTTTTTCTGGTTGTTGTTTGCATGAAATATCTTTTTCCAGCCTTTCACATTCAGTCTATGTTTGTCCTTGTGTCTAAAGTGAGTTTCTTGTAGACAGCATATAGATGGGTCCTGTTTTTTAATCCATTCTGCCAGTCTATGTCTTTTTATTGGGGAGTTTAATCCATTTACATTTAGTGTTATTACTGTAAGGGCTGTACTTTCTACTACCATTTTGTTTTTTGGAATTTATATGTCATATCTCATTTTTTCCTCTCCTTTTACCTTTCCTGATAATCTTCATTTCTGCACTCTTCTCCAACTCTCTCTCTCCTGTCTTTTCCTATCAGCCTGTAGCACTCCCTTTAGTATTTCTTGTAGTGCTGGTCTCTTATTCACAAACTCTCTCAGTGTCTGTTTGTCTGAAAATGTTTTAATCTCTCCCTCATTTTTGAAGGAAGGTTTTGCTGGATATAGAATTCTTGGTTGGCAGTTTTTCTCTTTCAGTATCTTAAATATATCATGCCACTGTCTTCTTGCCTCCATGGTTTCTGCAGAGAAATCTGTACATAGTCTTATTGACCTTCCCTTGTATGTGATGGATTGCTTTTCTCTTGCTGCTTTCAGAATCCTCTCTTTGTCTTTGACATTGGACAATCTGACCAGTAAGTGTCTTGGAGTAGTTCTATTGGGATCTATTCTATTTGGGGTACGTTGTACTTCTTGAATCTCTAATTTTCTGTCTTTTATAAGAGTTGGGAAATTTTCAGTGAATATGTCTTCTATTACTCTTTCTGCCCCTTTTCCCCCCTCTTCTCCTTCTGGGATACCCATACACATATATTTGTGTGTTTCATGTTGTCACTCAGTTCCCTAAGACCCTGCTCATATTTTTCCATTTTTTTTCACCATCTGTTCTTTTGTGTGTATGAATTCGAATGACCTGTCTTCCAGTTCACTGATCCTTTCTTCTGCCTGTTCAAATCTACTGTTGTGCGCCCCCATTGTGTTTTTCATCTCCTCCATTGTGGCCTTCATTCTCATGAGTTCTGCCATTTGTTTTTTTAAGTTTATGAATTCTTCTTTATGGTCAGCCAGTGTCTTCTTTATATCCTTCAGCTCTTTTGCTATATCTTCCTTCATTTCATCAAATTTATTTAGCATTAGTTGCCTCCACTCCTGTGTCTCAGCTGAACTAT